>NC_051164.1:80770308-81070308 GCF_013339745.2 Dermacentor silvarum
TGCTCGAAGTGTAGTTGCAGTCGTAATAAATGCTTTCCGAGTGTACACGTGGTTGTCGTCTATTGTTTCCTCGAGCTTGTACCGGACCGCGGTTGATGCGCAGGCATGCGCCAACCGCGGGGCTCGGTGTGTCGAGGCAGAGGGCCGCTGGCATCCCCCCATATCCCGACAACTGTGACACTTTTTTCAATGCATTCTCAACAAAAATTTTTGTAAGGGCTGGTGGCAGTTGCTGGGTCCGAGATAGTGCGCCCAGAGCCTCTTATCTCGACACGCATGGCGGCTGCACGGCCGCCATTATCCGCCATGTTGACTCTCTCATTGGCTGTCGAGAAGTCACGTGTTTTGAAATTTCTGCCGGTAAACGGAAGTTTTGCAAAATGCAATTTTGCGTTTTCCTCAGAATGACGAAACGTGACGGGAAGCTGCAAATTTTATCGACTAATACTTTTTTGTGGTCACCTATATTCACACTTTAGCGCTTTAAAGGGAAAGTGGACGGTAGCGTGCAGAAACTCGTGCAATGCATCTGCAATATCGCGAATAGGTGGTGGCGTTCCAAGATAGCCGGCATGTCAGCTTGTTGATTGGCTGAAGAAATATCCCGTGAAGAGCGTCACAGGAAGGGCCGTTTCGTAAACGTCAACTTGACGATGCGTGACGTTGCGCTGGGCCGCCAATGCAGAGATTTTCCGCCATAATTTGTGGTGCGACGAGCCGCGCGAAATATGGTAATGAGTGCCCATATGCAATGACAGTCGAGAGGCATGCGTATCGCCGCATTTTCCCTGTCATTTGGGGCCATGAAAATAGTTTGTTCCCAACGCCTGCTCATAGCATTTGCATCGCTCTCGGGTGGTGTGGTCATTTGTGTTTTGAACCATCATTTTTATTAAAAACAGGTTTATTTTAAATAATATTGGTTGAAGGTAGCAAACTTTCTGCGACGTTTTGCACTTATTACTACTGCATTTGTATTGTAATCAATATTAATTACTGTTCGCGTCATCAAAGGCTATGACAAAGGTGACTTCTTAATTTATAAAAACAAATATACGCAAGGTGGCGCCTTGAAGTTTCCTCTCGCGGTGCGAGCAAGCAGCGAAGTTCACAAGAGATGGCAGCGCCGGCGCTTGCGTCGCGCAAGCGGATACCTGTGGCGCACGCAACGCTATGTATGAAATTCGGCCGCTTCTCAGCCAAACGAGTCGGGCTGAGTCACTTACGTTTCACGAGATAGCGATAACGCGGCCTAGAGCGCGCGCTCATCATCACTGGTAGGTCGAGTATGTTGTCTCAAGGTAGAAAGCAAGCGCGTGGGCGCCAATATACGATGACTCATTCCGTTTCCCGAGGACACGCATCCGACCTAAGGAAGCGGACGACAGCTTGTGCGCATGTAGACGACGGAAGCGAGAAACAATTTTGATGGAATAATCGTACGCTTTGAGCTAGCTGCCTTATTTTTACTGGGAATGAAAACTTTTGTTTTATCAAGAACGTTAGGTTAAATGCCTACATTACAGTTTCTTAGGCGAAATGTCAAAATTGCGTCACGTTCCGAACGCAAATCGGGGCCATCAGCGCCATTTATGTAAGCGTCGCGCCTACGTCACGCCTCGAAGAAAATGGCGGATTGTCCAGAATAACGGTTCAGGAGCATGCGCGGCCTGATAGACATGCAGAAGTGCTTTTGACGAGTGACGACGTTGATGAGCGCCTTTTTTTGCCCTAATCTGCATTCGGTCCCAGGGCGCTTGCGGCACCGCAAATGCCATAGAATGAAGCGTATGGGCTGATAACGGGCGCCGGTCCTTTCGCAACAAATGGAGCGCGCTCACGGACTGTTCGAGATAACAAAGGCGCTTACGAACGTCACCACTGGTTAAATGCAACACGCGCAAGTTTGCGCGTTTACTAGGACGCGCATGCTCCTGGGCACTCTATCTCGGACTCAGCAACCGCCGCCAGGTGTCATCCCGCAGAGCAAAGCCGGGCGTTCGCCGAGCTCTACACAGCTGTGCACGGCACCGTACTTAAGCTGGCTGCGAGAACAAATTCGCTGCAGCAGCAAGGAATTTCATTGCACATTCCCATTCTCGAAGCTGGCGTGAGTCGCAGAATTTCTGGCAGAAGATAACGCTTTCATTCCTAGCTGACCTCAACTCTGCAATTTTGCACTTTGAATATACTTGTATTGCTTTGTATTACTCTGTAGTTAATGTATCAACAATGATTGCGTAAATTCGAATTTCCTACCAGTTATGTGAAGTTTGGCCAGTAATTATTTTGTAAGGAGCCCCCATCTTTCTGTTTGTTTTATTACGAATCCGAGGCATACGTCACAGAAAAACGCGAAAATAACGCAGCGAACCAGTAGCGCACCCAGGATCTCTGCCAGGGGGGTTTGACAGTTTGCCAATACCATCTAAACAGCACTAATTTCGATTTCTTCACGGGAAATTGTCAAACAAATGCGCTTTTTGCGAGTGTGCAGACGATTGCGCGTCTTACATCTTAGTTGCAGCACTCAAATGCGTAAGGAAAGAAAAGGGGTTAAACAAAAAAAAGGGGGGGGGGGGTTAAGTCGGCCTCAGTAGGGGAGGGGGGGGGGGTTACAACCCCCGAATCCCCCCCCGTCGGTGCGCCACTGCAGCGAACAACTTTTTTTTTTGGCAGGTACACTGAGCAACTTTTTTTTGTCGTTGTTTCTAACGCAATGTCACTCTTGCATCTCATTTCATTCAACGCTCGTTCGAGGAGCCCTCACACTTTAACAGACTACATATACTTAGTACATTCACAAATTTTAAACAATATTGCAACCACAGAACACCCCAAAAGTGAAAGACGCCGAATGCACCGAGTTCCTATTACTACGTCTAGTAGATTAACAGCTGACAAAGCTTAGAAACTGCATTATAAATAGGGAGACACCACAAACAGAAGGACAAAAAAAAAAAAAAGAAAGAAGCACGGAAAGGTACTCATCGTTGACGTCTGGTTCCGCTCATGGCCGGTAGTGCTCACGCCTTTACACAAATCGCGGCTGTATTCCGCAGCTCTTCTAACGCTCGTTCGTCTTGCGCTGGTGTCGCAGATTTGTCTTCTCGTAAAGTACCGTTAAACCACACACACACACAAAAAAGGGCTTTCATCTCTGAAGGCAAAGTTGCGGACCGACGCCTTCCGCTGTCCAAATGCCATTTGCAAACTGAGGGACCGGATGTTCTCAAGCAAACAACCTAACCCGACTTCCGGCAAGCTTACTAGAAAAAAAAAAAGGTTAAATTCCGCGCATTTTATGCGCTAAAACACGAAATGATAAGGATACACGCCGTAGCACACGTCTCTGGAATAAATTTCACCACCTGGAATTCTTCCAGGTGGTAAAACTTTCATGCATACACAAAAGTTCTTGCACCCACCCCTATCGCAAAGGCGGGGTCGAACCCGCAACCTTGCGTATAGCAGCGTAACGTCTTAACCACTGCGCTACCCTGGCTGGTGCGACTGGCGTTTTTTTTTTTTTTTTTTTTGCTGGGAACGGCATTCCTGAAACATTCTGTGGGGGTTATTAGGTTAAGAGTATTAATTACTGCCATTGCGGCGCTGAAGCAAACAGGGGCGCGATCTTGCACGCGTTCCAAAATGGAACGGAGGCGTTCCGTTCCATCGAGCCGCACACGATTGGCCAATTTCAACCGCGACGTTCAAATTGACCAATCGCGTGTGACTCGATGGAACGGAACGCCTCCGTTCCATTTTGGAACGCGTACAAGATCGCGCCCCAGATGCACACACAAGCGCTCGAAAACGACCCCCGGGGACGTATATTTTAGGCGAATAATTAGTAACGCCATATCCCACACAAGCAATTTGAGCTTGTGTTAGTAAATTACTCTCCGACAATAATAAAAAAAAAGATGTGCGAGAGGTAGCCCGCTAAGCCAGAAAAGAGGCGAAGACGAGTGTGGTTCGCGCGCCAGCTCGTCGTGACGTCATGAGTTTGTGATGACATGTTCTCGGGCTTAGCTAATTGTCCATCGGTAATTACGGACTCTATCGCATTCTGAAAAAGCCAAAGAGTGGGCTGAGTGTGTTTTAAGAATCAATATTGAGCGAGAACGGCCCAAATAGGGAAATAATATCTTGAAATCAATGGCTTCGTACGACCCTGTGGTTCTGACGCGAAATTTGAAAAAAAAAAAAAGGACTGCGTACTCGATTTCTTCTTCTAAAAACGCGAAATGAAAGAGAATATAGTTTGTAACGAATGCTTTAATCGTTTAAACTCATTTGGTGTTTGTCTATAAACATAGATCCTTACGGAACATCAGACAAACGGTGTCATAAAATCTGTAGTCGGCGTGCCTTTATGTACAGAAAATTGGCGTTGAGTTATATAAGATAACATTTTTAATAAGAATCACCCTGTATACTTAGAAGGGGAAAAAAGACGCTTGTAAGTTTTTCTAAGACTTAAACCACGGTGCCACAAAATTCCAGCGAGAAACGTTCCCGGTGAACAATGAAAGCGAACACCAGTATGGCCGTTAGTATTGGTGATGCTTACGGGAGCTTCTCTGTGAAAAAAAAATAAATATATGAATGATCTTCGGAAGCAGCTGCGATATGGCTTTGAAAGGTTTCGTAGCGCACCGTTTCGGCGGGATTTTCGCAACAGGAAGCCTTTTAACATTCACGCAAAGCTAGTTTTTTTTTTTTTTTTTTCATTCTGAACCCAGTGAAAATGCAGTCCACAATCGACCCCGCGACCTTGTGGTTCGCGAGGGAACGTCGCAGCCACTGCACGACCGAGGCGGGTGAAAGGACCGGCGCTCATTTACGCTTTTTTTAGTGACTGTTTACGGTTACATTAAGCGTTTCTATGCGGCAAGAAGCAATTAGGTGCGCTTGGTGAAGTGTTCGAGAAAAATTGTCCCGAACTTAAAAAAAAAAAGAAACTCGTCTGTGACGTCATTCGGTCGCGATTCACGTACTGATGCGTTTCGTGTAAATAGGCAAGAACTGGTGTGCTTCGTGCAAGCAAGCCACGTGAAATGCTGAAAGATTAATCGGACTTCTTTTCCATATATAGGGATACCTTCCATTTATTTATATTTTTTATTGCGATAATATGAGGGCATGCTGGCGGATAAATACGGTCCAGGCTGCTTCGCTCTAGAATAGATAATTACCTACAATATACAGTTGCAACGTATAAAAATATAAATACAACATGCAGTTACAACAAAGTTGCGTTTTCACATACAAGACAAAATAATACCACGGCATTACAATGATACTCTTAAATCAATTATATGAACAACAGTATCCCAAAAACACTCAACCAACGATGTGAATTAATTTTGACCAGCTCGAGTATTCGTGTGTTCTCGCTAAGGCATCAAACGGAACGCGGTACGCGCAGTTGGGATACGAACCTGCGACCTCGTACTCAGCAGCAGAAGCCACTTGATTGAAGAAAACGTTTACTCGTAAAGGCTGTCCCGAGTTGGAGGAATTATTTGTCGACATAGAACCTGCTGTCTTGGCCACTTCACAAAGTGCCGTCTTCAATCTATTTGCGCGCAAAATTGTTACCAAGCGTTTTAACACACATGCGTATTTTTTTTTCATCTTTCCTGTGGTGCGTCTTCGGCTTTGTCGCTATCCACCAATCGGCAAGATACAAGAGTCACTTCCAAGATAATGGCGGAAGGAATTTTACAGCCTTGCAATCATTTACAGCATTAAACAAAACATGCCATATTGTGCTTTATCTACAGGGAGCCCGTACATACCCACGAACGGCGCACAGGACACCTTTTTTCTTTCTTTTTTTTTAGGAGGATGTGGTATGCGTGCGCATAAGTCAGCGCAGCTTATCGCGTGCGGCTGTGCGCCTCTGTTTTAAAAATAATAAAAAACAGCGGACATCAGTGACTCTTTGATTCGGTTAACTCAATAGCTGCGGACAGTAGGTTTGCCAAGGCAAACCTACTGTTCCTTAATTTCCATTGGTGGCATACGAACGTGATAGCGCTAGCCGGCGCGAAGCTCTTGTTTTTCTTTTTTTTTTTAATCTCTGTCCTAACAGTCGCCGTGTCGCGAAGCTCTGTCCTTGGTACAGCGCACCATCCTGCGCATCGCGGTGAATCTGCCCAGCCAATATTAACACGTCGAGCTTATCTCGTGGCTTGCAACGGCTGATTAGGTGTGAGTGTAGTAGCGATTATAGCGCTCGGCTTCGAGTCACGTGATCTCTCGTTTGTTTCTTTAGTCAACGCGCAAGTTTTTTTTTTAAATAAGGACAATTGTTCGACACGACTGCGAACGGGCGGACACGCTAAGCGCAGTCAAACGCTGTTGCAAAAAAAAAAAAAAAGGAATTGTTGCACGCTGTAAATCTGGCAGGTGTTTACTGCGAATGACAGTTACGAGCTAGGAAATGGGCTAATCATGTTTACCCGTTTCTGATAGTCATGATTTGAGCCAAGCGCTGCACGCCCGTTAACACAAGAAAAGAAATATAAGCGTAAGAGTATCAAATATAGGCCAACATCAACATTGAATACGCGATGCGCTGGAATCGAGCCGCTTAACTCGCATACACATTATCAGCCAGTTTAATAAGCGTTCGCCGAAACCAATCGGCTACAGCGAAGTGGCGTTTCATTGCATCCCAATGCCAAGCGGCACGGGGAGGGAAGAAACTTTATTACGTTCGCGCGCACGCCGGTGTTCATAGAGAGAGAGAGAGAGAGAAAGAGAAATTCTTATTTAATGATAAAAATAGATTATTATCATGGCGGAACCCTAGTCGAGAGCACTTCGACCGCGCCCTGCGGAGACGTTTTCGAGGCGCGATTTTGCTTCGTCAGTCAGTAACTGGTCTTAATAATGCCGTTTTGGAAGTAGCAACGCGACGATGCGAGACGGCGCAAATATCAAGTGTGCAGCAAGCGTTTGCGCACGCCGGATGGTAAACAAAAAAAGCCTTTTGCCCTCGCCTTGTCGGTTGCGGCAACTTAAGGCGCAGCAGCATGCCATCACAACGAAGTTCTTGTCCCTAACACGTTTGATCCGTTTGTGCGTACAGCACTTTCGTCGCACAGGCCCGAGAATGGCAGTCGGAGCGCGCTGGAAAGAAAAAAATATACAAAAGCGCAACGCGAACTTCCACGTGACACGGATTGGCCAATGGGGGAGCGGAGGAGGCTGGGGCGACAGGAGGCGGCTAAGAGAGGGCGAGGAGGAAGCGCCGGGGTGAGCGCGGTGGCGGCAAGATCTAAGAATGGCGCTACTTTTATAAATATAGGGGCTTTAGAGAGCACCACTGGCCTTAGCCACCCGTCCGACCTAGTCACTCAGCGATTGCTGGTCGGCCAGGTCTCAGTTGGACAGACATGACAGGAGAGGAGGCCATCAATTGCAGAAAAATTTGTAGAAGTTCAATCATAATGGCCTCGCGCAAACTTACAACGTCATACCAGCTGTGGCGGCGGCGATAGCACGGCGGTGGCGTGATGGCGCGGCGCACCTTTCCAGTACTACCGCAGCCTTTCCAGTACTAGCACAGATGACGTACTATCGTGAGCAATATGAGCTCGAACACGGGAGCGCGTGGAAAATAGCCTCGAAACCTAGATAGCGTCATACGTGGATGGCGCTGCCGAAACCGGAGGAGAAAGGAGGGGGGCTCTTCCACTAACTGTTGGCACCCCCGCTTCGCTAGCCTACAAAAAAAAAAAAAAAAAAAAATGATAAAAGAGGCGTATCCGAACGCTCAGCCAACACCGCCTAGATTTAATACAAGCATGACCTGTGCATTATGGCAGTCTACGTCACAGCCGATATCTCAGCAGCTGCATAGCCTGATGGGTCATTTGATGTAGCTGTGCGCGTTGATGTGAATTGATATCACCGCTAGCGGCCAGTGACATGCTACAAGCTACCGTTTTGCAGCAATGATATCGAGGCGGGAGTGTGAACAGCCAGCGGAAGCGCGGCGCCCTTTCCAATTTGTTTCCAAAAGCGGCCGCTGCAAATCGGCCGATGTAGGGTTCGAGGCTATTTTCCACGCGCTCGCGTGTTCGAGCTCATATTTATCACCATAGTACGTACACGAGTAAAGGCGTAGCTACAACCAAGTTTAAACCTCGACATCGCCAAGTTCAACCTAGCTACACCCAAGAGACGCAATCAATCGGCCAGCTTCGCTTTGTCTTGAGATTTGAATTCACTGCTGTCCAGCTCGGCCCTCGACGACCAGCTCAAGCTGATCCAGAGAGCAGAGAAGATGGCAAGAGCCAGCGGAGCCCTGGACTAGGGGCCCCGACCATTAGCGATGCCCCATTGGGGCAAGACAAAACTATATTTGAATTAAAGTTTGTCTATCTATCTTGAGATTTGCGCAGCCTAGTGCAAGCTTTCGCCTTTTTTTTTCCAAAGCCATTTCTTTACATTTTTCACGACCGTTCTTCAAAATTGTCTTATAACGTTCTATCATAAAGTGAAATACTAAGATTGTAGTGGCAACGACACCTTTGTCCAACTTGTATAGATGCACCAGCCAATTACGTTCGCTCATTTAAGCAACCTTATGGTGGAGGCGTCCTTTTGTTGGCCGCTATCCAACAGTTAAAATGCTCTGGAACATTAGGCAAAAATAAAATAAAAACACTTGGCCTCCTTGAGCATCTCGTTACTGATATCCTGAGTACGAGGGCACAGACACAAAATGATATGAATTTTCGCCGTAGACACCGCAAATTTCTTTATTTCTTACCTTTCCCCGTGGTTGGGCAGTTTCTGGAAGATCGTATAGGCTTGTCTAATTTGTATTACCGTTCTACGGAGGTTGCAGTGTGCGTCGCACTTGCTCAGGTGCCCCTCAATATTTTCGGATAATCATACTGACCTTGTTTTGTCTTGCCTTCAAACGACGGCTTTCGCTTCCGTGAGACTATTTTGTTAGTAAGGACATGTGTTCAGAGGCCTTAATGACAAATTTTGATGTTCTATCACGCTAAATATCAGTTGCAACACGGCCATACACCCGTCAGTTCTTTGAAAAATAAAAATTACAAGTGCCATTTTTCTTGGAGACTGGGGATTACCAGTAATCGAAAAGGCGTTCGGCATTTATTTTATTTTATTTATTATTATTATTATTATTATTATTATTATTATTATTATTATTATTATTATTATTATTATTATTATTATTATTATTATTATTATTATTATTTTGGGAGGATGTAGGCGCTGCCATGCTGTCATAGGAACACTCTATGGTAGCACGGCAGCGCCTACACACACACAAAAAAAAAAAGAAAGACGGATTCTCGTATTGCGATTCAATTGAGCGTGATAGTAGAGTCTGAATCACACTTGCTATAGAGACCCACCGCGGCGGCTCAGTTAGCTAGGGCGTTGCACTGCTGAGCACGAGGGCACGGCATCGAATCCCGGCCGTGGTGGCCGCATTTCACATGCACTATGCTATAGGTACAGCATGTATACAGTCTGGCACACAAGCCTGTCGCCTTCAGGTACTGAAGAAGAGCTCGAATGGCTTTCTGGGCTGATGAGCTGTGAGGCCAGGCTACCGAGAACTTTGCTTCCGTAAATGGCCCATCGTCCAGTCTGTGCAAGGCACACTGATCGCACTTGGTAAGATAAGCATTTTTGCTCTATTGTTATTTTTTGGACTACCTTAATGTTTAGTCTTAATGTGAGTAAAGCGTCCTAAGCAAGGAAAGGGGGGGGGGGGACGCACGAAGGTCATTGTACGAGAACCTAATTTCAGCCGCACGAAGGTTTTTATGCACAGATAATATTACCCGTGCGGCGGTTAAGTGCTCTTTGCAAGCGGTTTACGGCACGCTGTTTGACTCAATAAAGCACGCAATCAAGCTTGCCGTATTTCCTTGTTCATTTCACACAAAATCCACGCGATAAAACTGAAAGAGTGTAAAGGTTTATCACATAGTTTATCACTGCAGTAACTTATACGCAGTGCAATAGAACCGAACTTCTAGAAAAATTATCTTCACCGGGGTAAAACACGGTAGAGCACTGCACGGGCCGATTTTTGCGGCCGTTTTTACATTGGGCGGCCCGCCCGAGCCCGATCAAAATTTTTATGGCTAGACCCGGGCCCGGCCCGGGCCCGGAAATAATCTACGTTACCCGCCCGGCCCGGCCCGCCACCCCTTTACCTTAAGCTCGAGCCCGGCCCGAGCCCGACTCGAACCCGGCCCGAACCGGGCCCGAGACCGAAAAATACATTTTTTCCAGAGTTGAGAAGCCCGAGAATAACTCGCAGAAAGCCCGAGCCCGGCCCGGGCCCGCGTCATAAAACCCGAGCCCAGCCCGGGCCCGGGTCAAAAAGCACACGCCGTGCCCGAGCCCGGCCCGAGCCCGTGAAAAAAGTCCTCTACCCGGCCCGGCCCGGGCTTTCGGGTAAGCCCGAGCCCGTGCAGTGCTATAAAACACTGTGTACTGTGTAAATAGACTGATACCATAGCACACAACATCGCCAATTACGGCACCAAACGTGGCTCGGAGGCTTCAGACGAACTCGTCTCACACACGTCGGCCCAACCACGGCTGGTATCGTCACTGGAATTGTAGCGGGGTTGCGCTGGACCAACCACGGTTTAACCATATGCCCCTTTTGCCTGGCTGCCTGCGAGCGTTTATCACGTGGTTCACATGGGACAAAACAGAGGCAAGATTGACGAGAACAATATAACGTAGAGTGTCCTCGACCAATCTGGCGATGTTTGTCCAATGCAAACCATCAATTAAATTGATTGGCTCATTGTTTCGGTGCCGCGTGGTTCGCTTTCGAAGCAAACTTCCATACGCAGGCAAAAGGATTGTCCTTCGAACGAACAGCCCAATCGTGGACGACGAGAACCACGGACTCCTTGATGAAATCCCTTTTATCTCATGTGTGTCGTTCGAAGGTGGCGATTGTGGGCTTTATTTTCCCGTCGTGTAGTTCGCGATCGCATCGACGAAAATTCCCGATGCTTCAGCCAGGCATCCTGCCGGACTGTACGTCCCGCACAAGTATACCCAAAAATCACTGATCCATCATTCGGCCACGAGTTTACCGTCCAGCAGGCTTGCGCCGCGCTCGACGAAAGCATATAAGCGTGCGTGACCTGGGGGCGAATCAGTCATGAGTTTCTAGGAGTGAGCCAGTCATGATTTATTGATGCATGGAATTTCACGTCCTAAAGAAGCACAAGGGCTGCGACTGACACCGCAGTGTAAGTTTCTGGATTGATTTTGACCACCTGTGATTCCTTAGCGTGCACCTAAGTCACAGCACGCGAACGTTCTACGCATTTCGTCCCAGGTTTCGTACAGCACGCCGCCTTCTTAGTTCAAGCAGACGCGCTCAATTTCCCCAAAGTATGCCGTACGGCAGCTTTGCCTCAACGTTTCTACATCTACGGTGGTGCACCCTTTACAGGGGTATACTGGAACGTGGTTAATTTTTACTACATTGGCTATAAGTAAGACTACATCGTCATATTACTCACTCTGCGACTGATTCTCGCTTTTTCTCTCGTTGAGACTTAAATTTCGATACCGCTTACGACTCGTTACGATAATGTGAAGGCGCAAAATGGCCGTTTTAACGCGAGAGCGTTAAGGGTCCCGTGTCGCAGCAAAATCCGGTGTCGGCATCGTAGCTAGCGTACGCGTCCCTTGAGCGAAAAATATTCTATACGGCACTAAAGGTCTTCTACAACTAAAGTTGCTCATACCTTGTCTTACATTTTTTACAAAGTTATTCTTCGGAGCTTTGAGAATGACAGCCCACAAACAAACGTCATTAAACAAAACACCGACAGCGCATGCATTTTATGTTAAATTTTCTCAGAATGAAATATTAAAAGTGCGAAATAAGAACAGAAGATCGGTGCAAGGAAGAGGCCGCGTTTATGCCAGAAAGCGCGCCTTCGTGCATAGCATTCGCAGTCAGCGTTTCCCGGTAAACATTACGGTTGCATAAGCTGCAGTTGTCGGCAAGCGTGAGAAGCAGTCAGGGATTATTGAATGCTGTCGCGTTCCACTCTTAAAGGCGAAGCTTAAGCGTATTCCAAATTTCTTATTGTGCAATTTATTACAGATGTTTAGATCCCAGATATGCAAACCTGCGTATGTCAGCTAAAAAGTCATTGTATTAAAAAAAAACACCAGCCCTTTCCTGTCGAGAAAATGGGGGTAAACGAAGCTTGTCGTCTGTGTATCTCACCTTCGTCAGGGTAACGTAAAGTTCACGACATGTCACGGCAATAAAACAAACGTTTTAAACAAAGGAAGGGCTGGCGATTTTCTTTCTCTATCTCTCTTTCTCCCTATCTTTATTTCTTTCTCATTCTCTCCCATTCTCGGTCTTTATCTTTCTCGCTCATTTTCTTTCTTTCTTTCTCTGTCTCTTTCTTTCTCTCTATCTGTCTTTCTTTTTTGTCCCTGGTATGTGCTATTGAGCTTGGACCTTTTCTGCACTATCACCAGGATCGGCCCACGTTTTAGCGTGACACCACCACCACCACCACCGAAACCTGTGAGCCTATAAAGCTTCGCTTAAAAAACAGAGCTTGTACTGTGAGATTAAGGTGCACATTAAAGAACCCCAAGTTGCTGAATCGCTGGTCCACGATAAACCAAATTTTACAGATGATAAGCTTGTGGCTCTGGCCCCCTATGCGTGGTCACTGTGGTCCATAGCCACTTGCGCAATCGGAAGGGGGCGCCGCTGTCGACTTGGCGGTCGTGTCCCGGGCCTTGGCAGACATGAGGGAGCGGATGGCGCGCGCTCTGAGCTCCAGCTCCAGGATCTCCATCTGGGCCGCAGTGCACATGCTCGAGATGTCGCGGTACTCCTGCGGAAAAGACGTGGTCACTTGTAGCCACTTCGCTATGCACTTTGACATCATCCGACCCATCGTATAAAGGTTCCTATACGCGTTTGTCTATTTCCTTATGTACACATCATCGTTGATGGTTGCTGCAGCATCGTTGTTGAAGTTGACATGTTGGAAATGTTTGGCTTATTATTCTAAAATGCTCCTCCACTGCCTTTTCACGATACGAAAAATTAATTAATTATTTCCTATACTGTGAGCCTTATTGGGCTGTTAGAGGCTGGGTATTTACATTTAAGAAAGAATGAAATAAGCAAGCAAATTGTAACATCCGTTCAACAGTAGCAGGACACTACACATTTAACCAAATACGGATTTCTCATGAAGAAAGCTTCACAGTTGAAAAAATAATTATCCGTGGTTCGGGAATCAAACCCAGAATCAATCTCTGGCCGTGGAGTTGACTCCACCATCCGAGCTAATCAGGAGGGTAGCAGATCGCAGGGCGACGCGGAATTGACCAACGACTCGAAGCGCAGGGACACTGAACATGGCGAATCAGTTCTGCGGAAATACGCATGCAGGTGGAGGAATGCGAATTATTGTCATCCAGATCACAATTTCACGTTTGGTAAGACTTTCATCCAGCCTCCTACTTAACTGAAACGGTAAAGCGATCACCGCAGAAAAAGCATTAGTGCCAGGTTCTATTTTCCGAAATAGGACAAATCTCGCGTTAATTGGACACACAAAACAAGTATACACAAGGACACACAAGACAAGTATACAAGACAAGTATGGCGGCAATATGTCAAGCCCCTTTTCTGCTAAAGCGCATATTAGGTACCTGGCACTTTCCATCAAATTACCGTCAAACATTTAATTTCTTGTTTGATAACCTTCAAGCAACCGGCTTCCGCTCAAATCTGTAGCTCTTATTCCGAGTATATATACCGTATAAAAAGCCAGCAGTGAAGTCAAAACGATCCACATATTCGGACAAGTAGGACTAAAAAACGAAATTTTTCTTTTTTTTTCCCACTGCATTCTGCCCTCACTTTTTAGGACTTTCTTTCCCTCTCCTCCTCTTTTGCAGAGTAGCACGCGGGAGAATAGTTCTATGCCGGCAAAACTCTGTTCTAAAATAAAAATTTGCGCTCTCTCAAATGCGAAGCTTTCTCTCGAGAAACACATATTGGTTTCCTTTGTAGCTTCGAGGAACTCTCTCAGGTAGATGACAGTTCTTCCTTTCGCTTAACGTTATCCACCTTGATTTTCGCAGAACGGATTAGTAATATCCCCTCGCTATTTTATTTTGACTCGAGAAACTGTTTGGCAGCGCCGCCTTTCGACTGAAGTAATCACTGCTCATCAATGACAATTCACGCAGATTTGTGAACGAAAAATAAGTAACGAGAAGCTCTCGGTGCCGGCTCTAGTGCACTGAAGCGAACGTGTACGGTACAGTACTTTATTCAAAGTACTCGTAGAAGCACTTCGCTGAAGCGCAATGCCTTCTTAGATTGAGGGGCTGCGTTGCGATCCTTTCGGACACCACATTGACAGAGCAAAGTCCCTTAAGCAAGGTTAGTCACGCCCTGTTGTGTTGATAACACGCATCCCCCCCCCCCCCCCCCCAAAAAAAAAAAAAATTTCGTAATATATCTGAAACGAAGCATTACACTCTCGCCCAAGTCGCAGTGTTATTGCGCGCATCGAAAAGCATAAAATACAGTTGTAGTGATGTCTATGCGTTTGTTCCTCTAGAAGCCGAGGTTGTGCACTATAGCCTTACCTGTTCGATGCTGCTGTTTTTCTGCGCTCTCTGTGACAGGATACCTTGGAGACTGCGATCACTGGAACACAGAAGAAAAAGAAAGTTTGAGAGAGCCTTTTCAGCAGAGAGGTCAACCTGAATCGAAGTTCTGACCCCATTGATAAAGGGAATTGAGAGCAAAGTGTGTGTGTGAGAGAGAGAGAGAGAGAGAGAGAAAAGAACTGATGATGATGAGAACTTAAGTGGTGGTCTGGATAAACATGAACAGCGTAGTCTCCTTAAAGTCTGAAATCGAGGTCACTCTCACGTAGAAGTTGGTTGACAGCCTCTAGTACATCTCGCCGACGACGAGCGTCCGGCCAGTGTCCCAAGAGAACCTTTCCGGACAAAGACTGGTGGTTGAAACTTTACAAATGCACATCACGCCACGAGTAGATTCACAACACATTCTGGGTATTATATCTCGCTCCTCGCAGTCCGGAGAGTTTGCAAGGCCGATAAGCTGCAAGTAGCGCCCAGCGAACGGCCCTCCTAGTCGTAACCTGAGTAGCAAACTTGCGCGACTTCGCTTGGTGGTGGGCGGTAACTACAGTAGCATGTCTTGGTCAAGTCCATGGAGAGAGCGATGACAGTGACTCGACGCACCCAATCGAAGATAAAGTTACCATGACATCAGCCCAGGGGAGCTGGAAAGTGTTGGCTACAGCGAATGGTCTCCGCGCTAGCACAGATAGACGGGAAAAAATGCGAGGGACACGAAACTATTAGAGCTAGACGAAAAAAAAATTTTAGTAAGCGTTTCCGCGACAATAAATACAATGAGTGATGCACACAATGTACGCGTATTTCACCATCGGCCCGGCCCACCTCACAGTAACAGAAACCAATGTCGAAGTTCGTGTTTTCGTCACGATGTTTTGGACACGACCTGTTGCCTATCACAGTCCGGAAATGCGATAGCCGAGCAAGCTCCATTTTAGACACCGTGGCAAGCTTGCCTGGCTTGGTGCTTTTCCATCTCCTTTTTCTCTTATCTTCCTGTGTCTGCTGTAGACCTGACCGACAGGCAAGGAGCAGCGATAGGGATAGGCATGTCCAGCGATCCTGTTGCTGTTCGCACATCTCGCGAAGATCGTCACGTGACCTTGTAAGGAAAGAATATACTGCTGCGGTGCGCACAGGATGCGGAAGCAAGTCCCGTGATTAAGAACGTCTAAATTCCCACCGCCCGAGCACACCACCTTTAAGTTATACATTGTAGGCAAGCGAAACCGAAGCACTTAAGCGCTTAAGCCAGCAAAAAACACGTTTTCGTATTCTTTTTGTTCCTACTCGATAGCGTTAACCTGTTGCCATGTTTTCGTTTATGCAGTGGATGCACCCGCAGCTCCTGCTCTGGGCATTACAGTAAATGAAGTCTTGCGAATAAGAGCGCATGCAGTATTCATCTAAAGCTCGTCCTGCGTATCCTTTTCAGCGTGCATTCTGTCTTTATCGCCAATGTGTTTAATTATTTTTTTTGCACCGGTCTCAATAGGTCTGACTCAGCTTTCTCACCCGCCGCGGTGGCTAAGTCAGCTAAGGCGTTGCGCTGCTGAGTACGAGATCGCGAGATCTTCACCGCATTTCTATGGAGGTGAAATGCAAGAACGCCCGTGTGCTTGTGTTGTAGGGCACGTTAAAGAACCCCAGGTGGTCGAAATCCATCAGGAGCCCTCTACCACGGCGTGCCTCATAATCAGAACTGGTTTTGGGACGTAAAACCACAGAAAGAGGAAGAAGAAGAAGAACAGCTCTGACTGCACCAAAAGGCGCTCATCCGGCAGGGCTGCTTGTCCAATTCCCAGCCAAAGCGATCGTTATTAGTGACGAAACGAATAAGGGAACCACTCAGAATCCACGAGACGGGAAAGAGAGAGACAGAAGCGCACGAGAAATCGGGAGCACAAGCTAGCGACCAGAGGGAGCGAACGAAGAGGCCGTAGCGGAGAAGAGAGGGAAAGAGCGAGCGATAGCGGGAAGAGAGAACAGAGAACAGAGGGACGTAGTGCCGCACGGAGGAACGAAGCAAGGGCACACACACACCCGAACCCACGAAGTCGCCTGGATGAAAATTTCGCAAAAACTGGGGCGATGTCGGCAGGGAGTGTGCGCGGTGGGCTGGCAGTGGAAAATGCGCACCCGCCGCGTGCATTTCACGGCGTTAAGGCTGCGAACGAGAGAACAAATCCGTACAAGGAAGAAAAATATGCAAAGAACAACGATACGGGCGAAAAACGGGAATGGGGCGTGCGGGGAAGAGAAAACGGGCGGGGGGGGGGGGGGGGGGGGGCGCGGTGATCAGAAGCTGAACTCAAAACGACTCGACGTCTCAAGGGGGCGTTGAAGAGACGGGGACGTTAAGGGTGTGTGCGTGCGCGGGGCGGGGGGGGGGGGGGTGGAGGTGGCGTGAGGGGGTAGGGGGGTTCGGGAACAGTGAAGGTGTGCGTGCGCGTGCCGCGCACAAACGTGCCTCTTGGTTTACAGATCGCGCAAGAGATGGAGGGTTTCGAGTAGATGTGCGCTTGGAGAACTAAAGCACTGACAAAGTATATCGTGCAGGTATACGGCAGTTTCAGCGCGGGTAGAAAAGGGGGAGGGGGGGGGCGAGGAGATGGGGTAACGGGGTTAGAGCCGAGTGGTGCCGCTGGATGGTGAACGGAGCAGGAGCGAGAAAGACGGAGGTGTTTAGAAGGCGTGCGGAAAGGGGGGAGGGAAGAGGGGGGGGGGGCACAGCGGCATCGCCAAAACTACCGGGGAAACATTTTTGCCGCGCTTACACTCCGTAATGAGCGTTTATGATATACAGTGGAACGGCCGAAGGAGGAGGTCTGCTCGCACCCCACTGCGCGGACGGAAAGAAGTTTCGGTAAAGTACAACGGCAGTCGGCGGCAGAGACGTAAGGAGGAGGGGGGGGGGGGGGCGGTTTTGGCGCGCAGTCAGGAAAACGCGGAGCAGAGAAGCGTACTCAGGAGTTGGGTTGAGGGGGGGGGGGGGGAGGGGGGAGGGATGTCAGGTTGCATCGCGAGTAACGTTGAAGGCCGGGGAATGCGAAAAAGTTAGTCGTGTTTGGTCTTTACGGTTTTTCGCTCCGCCGGCCGGTCTCTCGTTCCTTACCGGCGCGACGACTGGCTAATTTAGCTGCGGACGCGAAAGAGCGCTTGCGTCTGCGAGAGCTCCGTACGCGCGGACCGAAATTCGAGCGCGCGCTCTCTTAATTGTCGAGCCGAAATTAGGCAATGCGCGCAGACGCCGGCTGCGGAAAGAACGCACGGAACATACACACGGACGAATTCACGCACATTCACCCAGAGTCGTTGCTTCGGTGGAGAACACTTAGGCTCGCATCGGTGGCCCGCACAGCTCTCTTTTCGGAACAGAGGAAAAGAAACTCCGCGGGTAAATCAGCGAGCTGGTGGCTAAGAGGAAAACGTTTTTATAGGCATAATCGACGCCTCCGCTGCTCAGCTCTTTCTCTCTCCCGTACGCTCTATCAAAATTGCCGCCCTGGCTGCCTGTTCACCGCCCGAGTCACTTAAAAGGGGAGGACGGCGAGGAAATTAGAGACGCTGCGAGATTAGGTAATAAACCTACCGCACGGTGCGTGGCTGAACTGGTCTGTCCTTTATTATAGAATGCAGTAGCGCCGTATACTGCTACGCAGACGCGCAGCTGGCATCGAGTGGAAACGAATGTTTCGGAGACGTGCGATTATTAGAAAAATTCGAATCGAATGCTCTGTTGCTTCGAGCAAGGACATACGATCCGGAAAATTAACAATCGACTCTATCGAATACTCGATTATGCACGAACATCTAGAGTTTCGACAATTACTAAACCCTGACTGTGATGGTGACGTATATTTGAAGTTCCTCGGCCATTTTCGGCTAAAGGGACATTGGATTCGTTGCGTGTGTCAGATCAAATAATTGTATATTTCTTTTTCAGCGCATTTCGTTCCAGATCTCACATTTACATACAGGAGCTGATAGATATTTGACATTCGATTGGATGTTTCAATTCGGTTTTGGCTTGTATTGGTATTCGCTTCTATTGGAATATTGAACTACCTCGGACTCCAACAAAGTTTTCGCAAGTTTGTGCCCATGCGCAAGCATGTATACGTACATGCTAAAGCGTGCTGAAAAAAATAATAAAGTAATTAAACATAGGGAGGCAGGGATGCGGCTGCACTTGACATTTGAGCTCGCCCACGAACAAGAATTAGAATTCGTCGGCCTGAAAGCAGTATTTCGGCATTCTGACGAGTGCAGAGGCTTTGCTTTCGCAGTGCTCAATCAAGCCAAATCAGCTCCCAATTCTTCGGCAAATGCACTCATAAATCCTAAATAAAGAACCTTACTGAGACATAGCCTCTTGGTCGTGCCTAAAAGAAATCAGTAGAAATTATTTGGACTACAAGAAACGCAATAAACAAACACTTCAAAAAATTATGCGACAGCATCCTTAGATTGTGATTATTGTGACGTCACGACAGCTGCGCGTGCGGGGTGCACGGGCAACCTTGCATACTCACGCGGTGGCTGCTAGGCAATTGCTGGCCAGCACTTTACCCGACCTCCACTTGTTACATGTGCGCGACCCCACATCACATGTTCGGGCGGTGCGGGTGCCCCGACGTTATTTCACGAGACGCTGGAGTGCGAACACTCGCCGCCTGGACCAACCAGGAATAGCTGGGAGGCTGCGCTAACAAGCAAATGTTCAGCAGGCGCCGGTACGGCGCGCCTGCGACATCACCATGGCCATTGCAGCCCTTCACTAAGGGTCCCATCCTTTAACCTTAGGACGACAAGAAAGTCATTTCTCTCTCGCTATCTCGTATCTTTTACACAGATGCGATTTCATGCACACTGTGATGCACTCGTATACGCTCGACACACTTCGAGGTTTCCGTTTGATACCTCCACAGTGGACGAAGTCCGCCCGTAATGCCATAAACAGATGCACGACCGATGGTGGAATCCAACCTCCGTCTTCCAGCATAGCAGCCCAGTGCTCTGACCATTAGGCGAAAAATCGCACGCATGGTTCTCTCGTACCGAAGTCCATCTTCGAAACGTCTGGCGCGTGTCATGTGTCAGTGTCTCGCATTCTTCCATCGTGACAGCTAGCACTATGAGACGCTGCGTTGCTGCACTGCCGTCGGTATCGAACCATGTTTTCTGTTAGACATCTTCGTAGTTGGTGAAGGCCGCCTATAAATAATGCTATCGCGTGAAAAAAAAAAAACGCGGACCAATGTAACCGCTAGTGAAGCTTCACTAAAGCAACGATAAGTATGGGAGCAATTTGAGCATTTCATTTATAGAGGAGAAACTGCTGTATGATTCATTGACAGCCGTGAAAGAAGAGAATAAAATGAACGTGTAAGAAAAGAGGTCATGCCAACAAGGACTTCCGGTAGAAAAACACAGCAAATGAGTAGACCTGCACTGTAAACCAATTTACGCCCTTATGGATTCTTAAAGGTACAAATTGGTCTATGACTGACACACTTAATCCCATAAAGGGTGTAATAATGCGAGTTATAGACGGAAGGCACCCTTAAGGATGCAAATCAGTTAAAAGTGCGACAGCGGTTCAAACTAAATACTAGCGCGTATCAGCGCGTGGCTAAGAATAAGACATACCTGCAAACATTCTGATCGCAATAGAGAACTGCAGCTCAACTTGCGGACACGACGCTGTACTAGGCAGCAGTTATGGTGATAACGTAAATGTTACAGGTAAAGAAACGCAGAAATATTGTAAATGCCTATAACTGCGTAATAATTTGGCGCCAGGAACATTGCAGAAAATTTCAAATACGTTCTACTCACTCACTGCTGACTCGCGGGTTATGTACCATGAACGTAAATTGGAATTCGAACACGAAATTAATGATCAGATTTCTCGTTCCGCGCAATCAGTGGAATGGGCGACGTGCAATTAAGCTGAATTAAGCCACTGCTACAAATTCACACGAACCTGGAAACGGAACAACGCGTTTGAATTGCTTTCGACATGATCGGGTTTTGGTTAATATGTGCTAGTAACACGTCTAACTGCTTCTGAAACCTTGAGTCCTCGTTCTCTATGTCTATCATGCATTAACGAAATTGCCCTATAATCGTGCGCAATCAGCAATGCCACAGCACGATGCCAGTCAGAAAGAGCGACAAGCGATAAAGTAGTTAGCTAATTTAATTAATAAATTATGGGGTTTTACGTGCCAAAACCAGTTCTGATTATGAGGCACGCCGTAGTGGGGGACTCCGGAAATTTGGACCACCTGGGTTTCTTTAACGTGCACCTAAATCTAAGTACACGGGTGTTTTCGCATTTCGCCCCCATCGAAATGCGGCCGCCGTGGCCGGGATTCGATCCCGCGACCTCGTGCTCCGCAGCCCAACACCATAGCCACTGAGCAACCACGGCGGGTAAAGTAGTTAGCTCAGCGACATGCAAGGAGTGTTGATGAAATAAAGTGTACCGCATTTATTCGGTAATAGGTCGACCTTTCATTTTTATTTGCTCAAAAATGTTGCCCAAAATGAGCTGTGGACCTGTATTTGCGACCAAAAATCTCGACCTATATTCGCGAACAAAGCTAGCAAAAGTACTTATAGCTAAAAAGCTATGGGTCAACCTATATTCGAATTATTTATATTTCTCACCGAGTTCAATGTATAGGGATCGACTTATATTCTTGTTCGACCTATCTTCGAGTAAACACGGTAGGCCACATCATAATAACCCGAAACGTTCCAAAGACAGAAATCGGAATGGGCCTAGCGTTTCGACAGAGATTATGCCGCGCTCTATACTATTTCGTATCTCCTTCTATCATCTTTCTAACATACTTAAATTCTTTTGCCCTCTTTCGCCAACAGAAGAAATTCAGACAGTCCTTACAATATGGTAATCTCCATGTTTTTTCTTCTCTCGTTTCCCCTTCCTATTTTGACATCTAAAGATGGATGGCGTTTATAAAATGGTAGCGATGACGTGTTTCTGGCTCCGAATATCGCTTCCGGCGCATTCAGCCTGCAAAAGCGTAGCCTTGAAGATCTTTTTCTGTTATTAGGCGAAAGGCCGTCACTGGGGCGTGGATTTGGGCACCACCTATTGATCACTTCAAGCCTTCATCTTTACGTGAACTTTTGTATTTGTTCGAGTTCGACCTTTTCCTGTAATTTTGCTGCATGGAAAGCTGGTTTCTTGGCACAAATGGTCAGCATGAGGAAAAGCCAACGCCCAAAACTGAAGGCGATAAACAAATTTTGCTGGGCTTTAGTGGCTGGAGACAAACGGTTTCAGCGGAGACTCAATATAGCATTGCTAGATGGAGCTTAGGGCAATGGAAAGCTATGAAGTAAAGCTACCCCATAAGGGACTCTTTTCAAATTGGCCCCTATTTATCATTCAAAGCTCATGAAACGCATAAATTGTATCGTTAAGGAATCGCTGGATTGATTTTATTGCGATTCGCTAGACACAAAAAGACCTAATATTCTAAATTGAACGTCACCGAATTTCGAATTATGGCGTGTAAAACTTTAAAATGCGTGGGAAGTTAAATAAGAAGACAAAATTGCAACAATCCATTAACGACTCCTTATGGCCGCAGCAAAATGATATGAATATGTAAAAAGCTAATGTTCAGAGCTTGAAATATTTTAAAGCGGACACAACAAATATTTCCCATATCAGTCAAAAACGCACTCTTTACTTCGTTTGCGTGACATTTGCAAATGCTTTACTCGGAAAATGCTCCGAGTTTAAAAACCGCATGTCTTACTTTAATTGTGTCTGATTTAAATGCTACATTGGGCACAATTTACCAAATTGCATGCAGGAATATTCTTTTTTTTTTGCTGAAAATCTGGGTACAGTTAAACTCGGCGTTTATTGTGTATAAATTTCGCTGCTTTTGTAAGATCTTCAAGCAGTCAAAACGTGATACCGAGACCAACAGACGCTAGAAGCTGGCTCTTAATTTGTAACGAAATACATGTTATACAAATTGCTTCAGCGGTTGCATGGTAAGGGGATTTTTGCATTTCTCGCGTATTTTGAAAAGAGCGAAATCGCGAGTTTTGGCGGGAGCAGCCGCTGTGAGTGCGCGCTCCAGGCGAGAGATGGCGCTACAAGACCACGCTTTGTGAATGTTCCCCCACGAGTCGCTCGCCTGCCGCTTTAGGGAAGGTCGACCATTTGCAGTGCTTGCTTCCTCACCGTTAAAGCAACAACCAGCCAGTTTCCATGGAAATAGAAATATATTTACACTTATGTATTATTTATTTAGGAGTAACGTTAAGAGACAGGAAGAGGGCGGTGTGGATCAAAGAACAAACGGGGATAGCCGATATTCTAGTTGACATTAAGCGGAAGAAATGGAGCTTGGCATGCCATGTAATGCGTTGGATGGATAACCGGTGGACCATTAGGGTTACAGAATGGATACCAAGAGAAGGGAAGCGCAGTCGACGACGGCAGAAAACCAGGTGGGATGATGAAGTTAGGAAATTTGCAGGCGCAAGTTGGAATACGCTAGCGCAAGACAGGGGTAATTGGAGATCGCAGGGAGAGGCCTTCGTCCTGCAGTGGACATAAAATATAGGCTCATGATTATTATTATTATTATTATTATTATTATTATTATTATTATTATTATTATTATTATTATTATTATTATTATTATTATTATTTAAACTTGAGATGGGCTCGGCCGTTGTTTATTAGGAGCATTTGTGCGCTACGCATGTAATTAATAAAATAGCTCAAACTATCTAAAGCACGTAAAGTAACACATGCACAGACGGAGGAGTGTTTGTTTGTTTGCTTCGTTTTAAGTAAGTTTCAGGATGTACAGTCCCGACACAATTTATCGTTTTACCAACCAGCTGAAACCTAATGTTTATGCCATTGCAATATTGCAATTACCGTGACCCTGAGAAATTCATAAGATCCGAAAACACGTTAGGCCATTCAAGTTTAATAGTATGAACACTTCTGTGTAAGCTGATGTCATATTATAGGCTCGCAGAACCATACAAAATACACATAAACAGGAAATTTAGGTTTGGCTGTATCGTTAGCTTACGCATCCGTAACAGCAAAACGCTCACACCTACAGTGACAGGAGGCTATTCCCTTTCTTCATGACCTACATTCTATTCTAAAGGAGTATGCGCGCGCAAGAGTGACACTGGCAGCTACCTTGAGGCATTTATACAATGGACCACTGTCGGAAGACCTCTTGCTGGGCGCATGGCCACAGAGTTGGCAGACGATAGTGACAATGCGTGCTATTTCACGTTTCTTAGGCGACACGGGCCTGGACTAACGTTTGTGATAACATTTATGCAATGTGTCCTTTCACCTAGTTCCTCCCATTATCATCCCCCATTGTGACTCTCTTTCTTCCCCTCCTCCCCTTCCCTTACGTAGAGTAGCAGGCCAGATGCTCCATATTCCGGCCGACCTCTCTACTTTTTCACATCAATAAACTACTTCTTCTTCTTCAAAGACTGAAGTCAAAATGTTTCGAGGACTTTTGTTGTTCCAACATGACTCAAATACGCGAAAATTCTTCAGAGTCTGTGACGTTAAACTTACGTTACGAAACGTTTAGCCGCCAAACATAAAAAAAAGGAGTTAGGCGTTATTTTACTTAGCCATAATGAACCAGTTTAAACTGTTTTTAGCATTTCTTGTTAACGTTTATTTAAGAGTACCTACCTCGACGACTGCGGGCCGGCGTCGTCCTTTGAGTTCGATGTCCACAGTTTCACGAGAGGATCTGCGTCAGAAAGAGGCAGGAAAAACGTAAGACACGATGGAACCAAGCACTTCAGTGGCACTTGAATATGTCGAGCAGAAGACCCGGTCATGCAAAGAATGCGTAAGATTTGATGCCACATGAGTCAATGTTCGCGAAATAACTTGGAGAGGCGAATGCTGGGACCAGCTGATTAAGCAAAAGCTCTCAAAAAGCAACATTCGGCCAGAAAGGAACTAGTTTCGCTTGAGCTTAGCAGAGAAAGTCATTCTCAAACGACCGAAGACCGCTGAAATCCATATAATGTCTAGAAAGAAAACGATATTCAGGTTGCGAGGTCACAAAGCATGCACAACGCTGCGTGCAGTTGATTGCACGCCACGGCCTACCTTAACCTAATGAAACCTAACCAAACCTTACCTTACTTAGCTTTACCTAATCTTAACTTTACCTAACCTACCCTTAACTAGCCTAAAGTTACCTTACCTAACCTAACGTAACTTTACCTAACCTTACACAACCTTACGTAGCCTAACCTATATATTACGCTATGGCATTCGCAGTACATGGCGTGACAGTATTTGTTTGAAATTTAAGATAATTTACAGCGAAGCTGTTAGCCTCTCGGTGGATCGGCAATTTCTGTGTCGTTCCATTAGAAGAAATTATCATCATCAGCAATGACGATGATCATAATGTTTCATTGCATCAAGGCACAAATGCAAAGGCTTATCCCCCTCATAATGCAGAGGCTACAAGTACTCAGCAAAGTGAAGCGAACAGTGCATACAATCATTCGAATCACGCATAAAACGTACAGAACAGCCTACATTTCAAAACTCAAAACAAGCATCCGAACCACAAATCAAGCATTGCATACCCCCCTCTGCAGTTGTAGCGGTGGTTTTGCCACACCTTCGCTGGACATTCATTTTCGCAGGGCCGGGATGGCGAGTCAATTTTTTTTTATTGCGCAGATAAACAAACAGGTACTTAAACAATTGCTTGCTAGAACGATTGAATGATTTGAATGGAAACGAAAACGCTGTCAATTAATTTCGTTCTTCAATTCAAAACAGTGAATTATTGAACGATATAAGAAGACAGATAATGAACTTACTACATCGAACAAGTTTCTCGACATGCTTGGTGCAGTTAGCGCATTTAAATAACAATAAAACAATGGTAACAAAATAGAAGGACGTCTCCCGGAAAATATGTAGAACAGCACGCATGTACAATTAAAAACAACACAATCATCAAAATAAAATAAACGGACAGTCCAAGAACAGATGCGTAAACGTACTCAAAGGTTAAAAAAAATAGCATCGAGTAAAGTTAAATACCAAACGCGCGATCGAAACAAATTTTCGCATTCATTACAGACGGCTGTTGCAAGTCAGAAGATGCTTTCAATTGTTGAGAACTACGTAAAGAAGAGCTAGGTTTCAATACAGTAAGTGGTACAGCGTTAGCGCAATCGGTAATAGAAAACAAAGCGTCCACAAGCGCGAAATGTCGCACTTGTAGTAGTAACAGTGACAGTTCCAAGTACACGGCTGACAAAAACGGGAAAGAATTTTCACGTGTAAGCGGGCCTTGTCTGGTGGGCTTACTTTGTTCTCAAAACTGGCACATAAATATGCCTTTACACAGTTGGAAAATTAGCAATCAAAATCTTAAAAAGTTACACGAAAATGAGTTGCATTAAGTGATGTCCAGATATGAGCAAAAATGTGCAAATGGGAAACGAAAGCAATGATTACCTATGCATGTCTTGTCGAAATTCGAAAGAGAAGGAAAGAGATAACCGTCGAGATATACACAAATTTAAAAATTTGCATGACAAGTTCCCATTCCCCGCTGTCTAGTCAAAGAAAGGTAGAAAGTGAAGAGCACGACAAAATACACGTTGCGTGCACGACAATACGCATTCTTGCTCTTTAGTCGAGGCAGTGTCCGTGCGCTTCTTTCGAGGATCCAAGAAAACATTCACCGACGATTACGACACTCGCTAATGCGAAATTTAAGCGCAGTGAGTAGTGAGTGAAATAACTTTTATTACAGGTGCGGCGATACAGCTCTATACGTGTTTTCATTTCGCGATATATTGGCTGGCGCGGACAATCTATCTCGTGCGGCCCGTTGCAAACGCAGTGATGTCTGGCGCGACCGCGTCGCTGATCTCGAGATCGCGAGAGCCAGCGCGTGGGGCGAGCGCGTGGGTGATGCGTGAGCGCGATTTACAGCAGCCGCCGGCGACAGACCTCCCAGACGATGCGCGCTGCTCTGGCGCCATCTCATAGCCATCGTCACCGCACTAGGCTTTTCTTCTCACACTTTCGCCGTACCCATCTCAGCTTTCTGCCTCATGGTCCCGCTGCACCCTCCTCTCCACTTTCCTCCTCGCGCCTCATCGCTCTCGCCGCTTTTTTCAACCCCCGCTGTCGCTGCGTTCGCTCTCATCTTTCGCTGCTCTCGTTCGCTCGGTTTTGTACAAGTAACGCCAACGCCGAACAAACGGACGCTTAAGAGCTGCGCTCCAAAACACACTCGATATTTACCGCTGCAGCCCTGCAAATGAGATTCTAGGATGCTGCCGGGGTACTGACGGAACATTCACCCAACTGATCATAAAGCGGATACGTTGAAACGGAACCATGCATTCTTTAGCACATACGAAGAAACCCGTACAATTTTTTAAGTTTTCCGATTTCCAATAAACTCATAAATATAACTTCAAGATAACTCTTAAAACTAACTCTTAAACTTTGGACGTTACATTCTCATGGGGATTGCTTTTATGACAGGCTTGCAGCTACGCAACCTTTTAGGAAGTCGTCGCGTATGGCTGACACTCAGGCAAGCGACGCCGTAGTTCGTCGTCGGAGCATTTCAGCGCCGCTGAAAGCAAAACGTTCAACACGAATGCCGTGAACCGTCTAACAGTTGCTCACTCATCAGAGGCCGAGCTACAGACAACTCCGAGTTACTTACTTAGGGGTGGGTAACGTGGCAGTTATTTTCCCCTGCAACAGTGTTTTTTTTAACTCGTATCCGCAACCAAAGGCACGCGTTCTCACACTCCGGAACTTACGGAAGGTTTTACCACCGATGACGGAATGCCATGGTCACCGGGAAATGAGCTCGGGCGGTTTCGGCGGAAAAGCCAAGCCGCACAAGCGCAAATGAAAACAGATAGTCGAGAATCGGCAGCAGGCACTAAAAACGGACCGGACACACATTCCATTCGGCGTAGCGTAACTATCGTCGGAACAACTGCGCGCGTTCTCCGCAAACTCTGAGAACGAAGTTGCCGGTAAACTACAGCGCTCGCGAGGGGAGAGGCATTCGGGCCCCTAAAAGAGCCGCAAACAAATCATCGTTTGCGACCGTTACACGAACTATCGCAACGCGAACGCGATGCGGAGAGAGTGTTTTTTTACGGGCGCGCCGTGGTAACCGGTGCATGGAGCTTGCATGCATGCTCGAAGAGCAGTGTATAGAGTGGCAAAGAAAATGCGTTGAGACTGTGAGGTAGAGAGAGCGAGTGAGGGGAATACATGCGAGACTCCTAGAGAGATGAAACATATAAACGAATGGACGGACGGAGCGATGCGAAGGGGGGGGGGGGGGGGGGACTGTGTGACGCGAAGTTATTCGCCTTTTTTGACGGCCGAACACCCCGCCGAGCTTCTATACCAAGTGACAACCCCCTTCGCCTGCTGGACATCTACAACCAACGGCTGCTCCCAGGCACGTCCAACGTGCACCCCATCGCCTCTGCAAGCGACCATCGACGTGCATTTTTCTGCAAACTCGCCACCCGTTGGGTGCTAAACGACGAGAGCAATTTCGGGCAGCAATGTGAACGGAGGGTGGGAAAGGAGCAAGCGGCAGAAAAGGAGAACGGAGCAGTGGCGGGAGCTCATCTCGGTGCAGGGGAAACAAAAGAAACGGAGAAAGAAAGTTACAGGTACAGAACTGTATACTCGCACTCTCCGGAACGCGCGCTAAATCATCGGTCAGCGAGGAAGGCTTGCATTCCGAACAGAACTTTGGCATAGTTACGTGTTCCCGCGGGCTCAACTTCACTTCTGCTACCTCATTTTCTGAGATCGACGAGAAATGAGCTAGCGAGAAGCATAGAAAGAGAGAGAGAGAGAAAAAAACAAAGGAATAAATTAGGCTCGAAGTCCTCAGCAGACGGACGAGAGAGAAGCGAAACGGCGCGTTGCGCGAAACTCGCATGAAAAGGTTGGCTTCGGCTGCGGTCGGACGTTTTGTGGAAACTCCGTACAGTTGCAGAATGTAGCTCAAGTGCAGTTCTAATCCAGCTCAAATCCTGCTCAAATCGAGCGCTTAGTGTAGTTCCAATTCTGCTCAATTCCTGCGCTTGTGTACTTCAAATCCAGCGCTAATGCAGCTCCACTAACGTGACACCCTGGGGAAGTGCGAAGCAGTGATGCGCCGGTGCAGGACTAGCGCTGGAGGGAGGAGCAATCGAGCGCTTGTGGGGTGGTGGCGCCCTCTCTTGCGCTGCGCTGGTACCAGTCTGGCATTTCGGAACCGATTTGAACGATTCCCTGCTAATTAGTGCGCCTAATGCTTGATTATTCCTGTCTTTTAAATTATTCTGAATCGTGTTAGTTTATTTTGAAGCGGTTTTGATCAATTGTGCACTTGTTTTGACCGTGTTTTGAGCGTTTGTTTGTGAGCGTGATCACGACGGACGCCGCCGACAGCCCGGGCCCGTAGAGTGCTTCGCACTTAAAAAAAAAAAAAAAAAAAAAAAAAGAACGATCGCGAGAAGTGTAAAGGCGCTTTTGCAACCACGCTCTCATCGTTACTATTCCAAAGTTGCACCCCTAGTCGCGTGCCTTCTTGGTCACGTCGTGAGCTATATACAGTGCAGTACTTTTCGCAGTCGTCATTGTGCGCTATCAGAGAATCGAGGCCATGTGCACTTTAACGTTTAGTGTTTAACGAAATTTTTAAATAGGCCTCAAGAGCAGACAGCGTAGCATAGGAAAGGCTTTGGGGGACTTCAAGCTCCTAACTCTGCAATAGGCCGCTCATGTTGGTTGACTTACAGCGCTCCACGACTCAAGGCTGCACAACTGTTTCCTGCGCTTTGGAAACAAACCTTACGATCTGCTACTGACCACGCTTTTAATATACATATGGCTAAAGCTAAAGCAGATCAGAATGACATAAATACGAGCTTTATGCAAGAAGCCTGTTCATTATAATCGAAAAAGTAAGAAACTGGTAGACTCTAAAACTGGGCCTATGACTGCACACTGTCGCTCCTCAGCAAAGGCGACTCCCAAAGACGCGCGATCGCAGGTCACACGAAGCCGCAGGCCTACCGGTGACATCAGGCTGGTAAAAGGTTTGCACAGTGTGCTGTGCACACTTTGTTGTATGTTCAGTGTCAAACGCAACGTCAAATAAACGCAGGCTGTTGCAGTGTTTCGGCACTGCTGATTATTTAGGCGAATATGCAGTCTTCATGATCGCTTCGCGGCGCCAAAATAAATAATAAACGAACACACGCTGGTAAAGTAGGGCAAGCAAAAAAAGAATACTGTTGTGATGAACAACCAAAACAAAGCATAGAAAGAACACTGTTGTTCTCCTTCTCATTTTTTATATCCGTGATTCATCCTTTCTGTAAGATTCGTTCAGTTAACGCGTTGAGTTGCAGCGACGGAGAGTTAGCGCGTTAGTTTTCCGCCCTACACTTACCAGCCAACGCACAAGTAGGAAAACTAAAAGGTGCAGGCGACTGAAGTGGAGGAGGGGAAGGGAAGGGGGGGGGCGAAATGTTTTACTCAGCTAGAGCCCTTCGAGCGCAGCGCTCGAAAGAGTAGCAGCGGGCTTTCGCGCCGTGCGAATAACGCGACTATACCGAGCTCGCCTCCGTGGACGCCCTAGGCGAGCTAGCCGTCATGCCCAGGGGACCGCATCCCCGGTTCACGGAAACAGAGGGGAAGTGGTTGAGAAAGAAGAGTTTTCCGAAGCGAACACGGGGACGCGGCTGGCGCGGTATTTCAATTTGCATAATTCGAATAATTAATGAGCTAAACGAACGGAACCAGTAAAGAAAATGTTAATTGGACCTGCGGCGAAAGCACTCCCCCCACCCTTACCACCGCGTCCAACACCTTCTTTCTCGCACTCCTGCCTGGTCGGCATACTTGCTATGCAGATACTGTATTTACTCTGAGCTTTTCCTCTGTTCACGCCCACCAGTCGATGCTCGCTCGCCTACCCCGCGCTTCATCTTAATCAGCCTACGAGTTTAGCAGGTTATTCCGAACCTTCGCGTTGTTTTCGTTAGACAACGAAGACAACAAGTGAACCTGTAGCGTTGACGTACCAGCGGCGCACCACATAAGAGTGGGTGACGCCGCTGAGTGCCGCAGGGAGGATTTCAACGAGGCGCTCCAGCGAAAAAGTGCCAAATTAGGCAAGACAGGAATATAAGTGAAAAAACAATATATATATATATATATATATATATATATATATATATATATAATGAAAAAAGAGTGCTCAAGGGTTACGCGGGACACTAGCTTTGCATCATTATTTCCATCATCATCAACATCGTCATCATCAAGGTTACGCGGGACACTAGCTTTGCATCATTATTTCCATCATCATCAACATCGTCATCATCACCATAACGACCAACACCAACATCATCATCATCATCATCTTTTATGTCCACTTTCGGACGAAGTCCTCTTCCATCGATCTACGATTACTCCTGCCTTGCGCCAGCTGACCCCATCCTATGCCGGCGAATTTCATAATTGCATTAAACCCCCTAGCTCGCTGCGGTCCTCAACTGCGTATCGCTTTGCACCAATTCGGGAAGGGAAGTTCCGTATACTTTATATGCACAGTATTAAAGGTCCGCGACCATATGACGGTATACGTAACCCTTACCAAACGGTCGTCGTTGGGACACCATGCACGCTGGTAGATAACACTATTTTACTGATACAGAAGTTAGAAGCTAAAAAAAAAAGAAAAAGAAAACGTTTGCGGTGTCGGTGTCGGTGTCTTCGATGCGCCGCCGTCTTCAAGACGACGTCGTTATCGAGACTACATCGTCAGGCCACTGCTTCAGCTTCACGCTCGCCATATTTATTTTATTTTATATATACTGCGGACACAATGGCTCATGCAGGGAGGACATATATAAAAAAAGAGTACAATGGACAAAGCATATGAATACAAAAAAATAAATAAAAGATCGTAAGTGACAATACAATTGTCACGAAGCCAAGCGATTCCAGTTAGCAATGGTGCGTGGAAAAAGAGAAAGAAAGATAAAAAAAAACTTATTCAAATGCGTCAGTCCGGGCGAAATATCGGGTTACATCATTTTGATGAATGTAGCGAGTTGGTCTCGTCATCAGTGAATTTACATACTTTGACGGGTCGAGTGATAGTTTGTTACAGACTAGTTGCTACTGTCTATGGTGAAATTCGCCCACCCTCGGTGATAGAACTCATGCCCGTTGGGCGATGTGTCGCTGGGAGCCTGGCTAACCATTGCGCAATCACGCGGCTCTAGAGGGAGGAAGATGAGTGATAAGGGAGCCTACCCAGGCTGAGCCCGGTTGGCTACCCTGCACTGGGGAAAGGGTACCGAAAGATGAGGACAGAAGCTCACAGTATAGTATGCGCGCATGCACTTCGCTACGAATGGTCACGCTGGCTGGTACGTCTCAAGAAACGCAGCAGCGCTATTGTGACTTTGCAGATCGCAGGCATGTTAGGCCACGGTCCCGTATCTTCTCTTTTGTAATAGGCATGTAGTCTAAGAGCCATAAAGCTGTCTGGAGGGCAAGCCTCTAATATTCGTGCGATGGGGCAGTCACACAGGAAGCCCTATCAAGTTTATCGTATGCAACATGCATTACTAATTTCCGCAGCTCTGGAGTGTGCCCATTTGCGTGACGTTTGGTGCTCCACGCAGGCTATGGAAGTGGCGGCATCTGTGCATTTATTTCGGACGCCACAAGGTTTTTGTTGAGCCGATGGTGGCTTCCGCTGTGAAATCCTTGCTGCCGTAGCAGTAAATCAGTTCAGAGCCGAAGGAATCGCCGAAGCATGCTGAGGTGTGATAATAAAAAACACGTATATTTTGTACATATTTTTATCTCTCTTTAGAGCGCACGTAGGTAGAAATAAATGGAGATCGCTGAGAGATGCCTTCATCCTGCAGTGGACAATAAAGTACGCTGATCAAAATTACGGCGTATTTTTTTCAAAAATTTTCACTTTTCCAAATCTTCTTTGTTATAACTTTCACCATAAAGATATGTAATAGCACACCAGACTGCAAAATATTTAAGGCTTCAGCAAATTATTTCGCTCTTCTGGCTGTCGCGCTCCGAAAACGCGAGCGGGAGGCAAATTTTCCTTTCGCGCTGAAAACTTGAATGCCTGGCCGAGACACTGGATATCTCCACTAAAGTGGCACGATAGGCTCGTTTGCTTTGGGTGCAGCTCACGCTAAATCCGCACGGCCGTCCGCACCTCCTTCCGCACGCCTTCCGCACGCCTTCCGCACGCCTTCCGCACGTGCGCACACGTGCGGAAAACTGCGCAAGTCGGACAAGGGTGTACAATTTTCGCTTTACACCGCATGAGCAGTATAAACCGAGATTTCGCGCGGCTTCCGCACGCGAGCGGAAAGCCGCGCGGATTGTGCGCAAGTCGCCACTTAGGAAATGAATTTGCGCATTTGGACAAGTATTTAGGTACTTGTCCAAATGTCCAATTGTTCGCGCATTCGGTATAGTATTTTGATAAGAATATCGCGTTGCAATGACGCTTTGAACTAGTATTTTCAGGCAGTGTATAGTTCTTTCATGAGCTATTAAATCGTACTGGTTGTCATATAGTAAGAACGAATTTATTAGGCGGCCGATAGAGTAGAGTATGGCAGAATCAATTGTAGAACACGAGGGAACGATAAAAAAATGAAAGGATTCGGGAATGCGTTCGTTATACAGAGACATGCTCCATATTCACCAAGAACTGGTGAAATATGACTTTTAAATTATTTCGGGACGCGATTCCCCATCTTTCAAACACGACCGAACGCAGCCTTGCGATCAGCGGCGAGGACGAAACAGCAAAGAAAACGCGAAGCGGGGAGTGGAAGTCGTTCGCTTAACGTGCCGTGCGCAAGAAACACATTCCCGCATCGAGCGCCCCACGGCGGTGAAGGCATGCGAAACAGGGTCGCCCTCAAACTCAGCCGGACATGTAGTGCAGCTGAAAAATAAAGAAAAGTAAAGCTTATTTTCGATCGACATGGTCGCCGTTACTCTGGCACGCTTCAACGTGTATGTGTGCGGGCCCCTCTTCAAGCACACATGTTCGTCTCTACGCGAAAAATGTTAATGTTTTAATACCCGCGCTAATAGTTTCGGCTTGCGAGTGGGAAAATGGAAAAGTAAGCTCGAACTTCTAGAGAGAAGACAGGGGGGAAAAAACAAGCGATGCCTTTGCTGCTCTCCCCCCCCCCCCCTATTCTACTGCGTTCTCCACCACCCTTTCCCCAATTTTGTCCCTTGCATCCTTACAACCCCCTGCCCATACTCCAGTCTTGCGCAAGCTCGGTCTTTACGCTGGGGAATCGGCGAGTGGAATAGGGAGATCGGGGGAGAGAGGGAGCCGAGTTCGGAAAGCGGGCGATTCTTGCGGAAAAAGCGCGGGAAAATGATGAAGAGCTGTAGAGAGAGTGAAAGAGAGAATCGCGGGAGGGCAGTTCGCGCGCGAAAAGAAGTTATTTTTCGCGCGCTTTCCCGGAAGGGGGAAGGAAGGCGGGGTCGTATGTAGCCCTTACACGACGCGGCGGCGGCCGTGCGGTCGCCACACGCGCTACAGCGAAGCGCGCGCTATAGCGGAGAGAAAATGCGCGCGCGCGGGAAAAGAGGGAACAACATCAAGTGTAGGGAGAGGAAAAAAGATGGAGACGAGCAGAATTGGAGCGTCGGAAGAGAGTGGGAAAGCTGTGGCGGGGCGTCGCGCGCGCGCGTGGTCGTTGCAGTTGATGAAGGTAATTTGATTTGCATAATTTGCATGTCTAATGAGCCGGCAGAGCTCTTCTGGAAGTGGGGGAAGGGATATGAAGGAAAAGCGCTCGTAGTGAGCGGAATATGCAAAAGCACTTTTCGGACGCCGTTGCCTTGCACGGCTTCTTTTTCGCACTGGCGCTCGGAGCTATATGCGTGCCTGCGCGCCAGCTATGGCGGCACGTCGGTGTATAAACTCTGTCGCTGCGGCGCGGGAAAGCGCATTATATTATGCGCGGGAAAAGAATTTTGGCGCGTGCGGCAAACACTGTTTTGGCGAGGCGCGTGGGGGGGGGGGGGGGGGTTGCGTCGTTAGTTTCAAGCGAGGAGACGAGAAGAAATTAGGGACGCAAGACCGGGAGGTTGGGAGAGAGAAGAACGGGGAATTGAGGCAGGCGGCGCGACGTAAGGAAGACCGATGCCTACTGCATACCCTTTGCCCAGTCTTTTGTAACACCCCCCCCCCCCCCTCACCCTTCGTCTCCTATCGAGGCCGCAGCGGTGTAGGAAAGTATACATCTGTGGGGAAACAAAGCGCTCGTGGCTGATGTGAGAAACGGGTGAAGAAACGGGCGGGCTCGGACACGACGCTTTTTAGGCTTCGTATTTTGGCAGTAATATTTCCTACTGCCATTTTCGCGGACACACTGCGTTTAGGGACAAGTAAAGATAAAAATAATTTGAGCTGTATTAGGAAATTATCCTTCTACAATTAAATAAACAGCAACTCTTATAGCGGGAAAAGACTCGAAAGAAAGAGAAGCAACAATCAACAATTCAGGGGGGGACCTAAGCCACCCGACAGTTACTGCATCAGCTCGCCGTGACGTCATCGATGTGGGCGGTGTCTGCTCGAGCCTAATTGCTGTCTTTTTTTTTTGTCGATTAAGGTGGACTACACTCTATTCTAAATGAGCCAAAGAACCAGCTTTAACCAAGCGACAAGGGCCCAAATACGAAAAGATACCTTGAAATACGTGACGTCACAGTCAAGTGGCGGGCGGTGCTGTGGCTTCGCCACGAGAAAAAAAAATATTTTGACATTTACTTTCAATTATAATATTCAACGTATTACCGTGAAATTAAGGATCGACGGTTGAAAGAATACTTGGCGATGCTAGTGTTTCTGTTCAGTATCCCTTTAAGCCCGCTATCCCTGTAGTATCTTTTGAGCCCGGTATCCCTTTAGTATCCTTTTAGGCCCGTATCCCTTTAGTATCCCTGTAGCCCTGTGGGCTACACAGGCCGAATAGAGTTACAATTTGGATGTCTTCCGCACGTTCGACACTGAAGTGGGCCGCCTCAAGCAAACGGTGAGAAATGTACGCGCCAGTCGAGTAGGAAGTGCGTGTTTGTACTACGCACGGCTCCGAGGGTGTTGTAACCGGCGAGGTTCAGGACGGCGGCCGCAGATGCTCGAATCAGCAGGGACGCGACGAATTAAGTGGCACGTGGTACCACGGCGCAACTACGACCTGCTGGAGACAGAGAACTCGGAGGAACGTGAGAGAGACGTGGTGACGCATAACTTTGAAATCATATAAGCAGTATGCCATTCAACAATGCAAGCGAGTCAGTAACGTGAGAGACACGTGGTACACAAGGAACGTGAGAGACACGTGGTGACGCGTAACTTTGAAATAATATAACTAGTATACCATGCAACAGTGCAAGCGATCCGGTAACGTTGTTCTGCCGCTTACCGCGCAGCTAAAGATACGTATCGGAAATAGAATAAATCGCTCGGGTCGGGATTGTAAACGCGAAAGCGCAAGGACCGGAAAGGCCGGCACGTCAACCTAACGGGCGTCCAGTTTGATGCTCGACACTTTGAGTAAGTGAATGCCGCTTCGTATACAGTCGAACTTCTTTAAAACAAAGTGGTTGGGGCCTTCGAAATAATTCGTTATAAAGGTCACTTCGTTGTAACGGTCGCGCACCGCACTACGCACGATAGAACGGTGCTAGAAAATCCTTCGTTATACAAGTCATTTCGTTGTAGAGGCGTTCGTTGCAGAGATGATCAACTGTAGACGGTTTGGCGAACACCGTGGTAGCAGCCAAGCTGGACCGAAAAAGAAACGCATTCCGGTTTTGTGTCCTAAAGTCTGCTATGCAATACAAGAAAAAAAAAAGCGTATTTACAAGTTGGTTCAGTGTACGGGGCATTCCTAATTATGTTTTCAAATAACAGTAATGTGCCAGATGCCTCAAGTTCGAACATGCATGGTGTATTTTGCGCTAATTTCGACGAAACTGATTTTTACGTTGTGATTAGCTGCGAAAGAAAAGTGTTAAAAATATCCTGGTTTCTGTTCTCGCGCACAAGCTATGCCGGTTCGCCATTGTTTCCCTTGCCTGCACCATCTCTGCGGGCCAAACCAGAAGTTTTCAAGGGTCTCAGTAACCAACAAAACAGCTTATCAATTGACTATTATCCACCACGGTAGCATAATAGCTACGGCGTCGCATCGTTAGGTTGGAGAACACTGGTTCAACCTCGGCCGAGGTGGCCGCATTTCCATGGGGGGCAAACAGCAAAAATGCTCGGGCCCTTAGATTCAAATGCATGTTAAAGAAACCCAGGGGGTCAAAATTAATCCAGAGTTATCACATCGGAGTTATCAAACCTCATTATCAGATCGTGCTTTGGCCACCCAAAACACGAGGATTTAGTAAATTATAAAGCGGTTAATAAACAAGTCAGCAGCTTGCCCAGGAGTGGAAACACAGTAACGAGAAAATATAGGTCGAGCTACAGCAAAACGTGAAACTAATTCTTTATTTGCTATATTGCACTAACCAAAGAAACGACACCGTTTATTCATGGTTTGGTTTCAAAATTCTCCCGGTATTGCGACGCATTTCAGCGGGGCCCACAATGCGAACAGCGGTTCAAGAGTAATGCGAAACTCTTTACAACGTAAGCCGCCACACTGCAGCCGCCGACAAGTATGGAAGAACCCAGCGAGCAAGGATAAAGACTCGTACCGACGAGCCGCTCTCCGTCGCAATTTTTCACCGGTGTGTTAGGTGACAGGTTCGTGCTACAACATAGTTAACAGTGAAAGAAACAAGAAGAGAAAAGAAAATAATCCAGGCGCCTAAACCGCGTTCCTTGACTTTGGTTTCCATAAATAAGGCGACGAAAGACGACCTGCACGCCTTGTTAAGCAGCTGGGAACGCGTAAGGGTGAGAAACGTCCGGAGAATAAAAGCCAAAGAAGCTCAATATAACAACACGCGTCGGTTTCTGTCATCAAGAAGAGAATGCGCAAAAAAAAAAGTAATGTTGAGGCGGGGGAGACGGGCGAAAAACGAAGAAGGGGAGTCCCGGGGGCAGCTGGCGAGAATACGCGAGACTTAATTTTCGCCCGCAAGAATCTGCCTTCTTTCGGCGAGAAGCAAAATAGGCGAGCCCGCCTTAACCACGCTATAGACGGGACGAAGAAGCAAGAAGAAGTTGGGGGGCGGAAGGTTTTCAAGCCAAGCCGAGCCGAGCGGAGCGGAGAGCCTCTGGAGCCTCACGTTTACGCACGCACGTACGCAGGGCCTCCTCCATCATCTCGCACGCATCCACAAAACTGCTCCAGCCTAACTATAACCTCCCCGCGTCCTTACTCCCGCCCCCTTAAAGACTGCAAAACGAAGTCAACCGAGCGAGAAAGCCACAAGGCACGAAACAACACTCGCTCCCTCGGCTCGCGACTACGCGAACCGAGCAGTGCAGCGCGAGGGAGGCGTGAGTAGAACGCGAGCTCGCATATCGTTAGTTATATTTAACGATGAACTCGCCAAGCGCCACTGCCGGCCCGTCCAACGCGATGCAACTGCGAGCTAGCTGCATGCATAGCGCCCGCGATACGCAGCCAACTTCGCATGATGCCGTTGGTTTGGAGTTCCTCGGTCTTTCTTTTTCTTTCTTTACCGTCGCTCGAGCCAAGAGCGTGCTACGGGGCGCCCGGTTTCCGAGGGGACCCCCCCCCCCCCCTCCCCCCTTTGCCAAAACTGGCGGACGTGTACGCGTACGACGGAGAGTTGGGGGCCTACATACACTATAAGCGGGTAGGCTTCCAACGCTAATAGCCGTCTGGGCGCGAAGGTGATTAAATTCAGATGTTTACCGTTGGCTGCAGGCTACCGCGCCCGGAAAGCGAAGAAAAAGCAGTAACGAAAACCAACCGTATATCTCTCTCTCCGTCTCCCTCTCACCATCTTTAGAAAGCAGGGAAGGGGTGGATGTTTCGGGAACGCTTGGCGCTAGAGGCGCGCAAGGTATGGCGGAGGATGTGTTTCGTGTTTCGTCGAGGGGGCCCAGCGCCTGTGGCGAGAAAACGCGCGACTGAAGCGCTGATATTATTTTTGTCCCCGCGTTCACCCTTGTCTATAGCAACCGCTGCCCTCCTTCAAGCGAGCGAGAGGAAAATGAAGCCAAAAATGCGCGTTGGCCACCGCCGAGGTTTAAGGTCTTCCTCAAACTTTTCTCCGCAAACACGCGGGTCGTTAAGGAGGCCTTGTAATAGTAGACGCGCGGCCTGGCTCCGCCAGCAGGGGCCACAGATAACCGCGCTCTTTGTTCTTGTTGTCTGGTTCGTTTATGCTCTTTGAGCGGGAACTCTCGCTTCGGCCAACGCTTCCCGTTTCACCCGCCGCCGCTTTGCAGTCGTGAGCGGAGAGTTTTCGCAAGAATCTTGCCCGCGTCCGCGTCTAATTTGTCATCGGTGTTTGCGTCACGACGCCGTACCGACCTATAGGTGCCTGCCGGCAAGCAAACCGGCGAGTCTTTCACTTCTTCTTTGGCGTTTGTATCTACCGGTAGTGCATCGGCGCGGTCAAGTTAGGTACGTGGGCGAGTGATTAAGCTTTTGTTGCGCAGAAAGGTGAACAATTGCAACACACGGCGCTGCGTGAGCATTAGTGCAGGTCATCGAAGAATCGAGGGTATGTGAAAGTTACTAAACATGATTACTGTTATTTTCATTTCGGTAAAACGCGTGGTGTTTGTCGGTGCATTTATTCTCTTTTGGAATCGTAGGTGTTCGAGTTGTCATGTTTTCTCTGGTTTCCGTGGCTCTCGTAACTGAGTTCGCAAGCTCTGCCTTTGGATTGTGGCAATCATGAAGCAGCACAATGGCACTTCCTCAGGCCAATTAATGACGCTTCGTGAACTTTCGAAATGATGTCATTGTATATATATATATATATATATATATATATATATATATATTTTTTTTTTTCAAACAGAATGTTCTCTGTGTTTGGTACCCATGCATATCAGAAAGAAGGAGCCCCACACACACGAAAAGTGCATGTTTACTTGCTTACGTTTCGCTCGACGCACGGTCTTCATCAGGGTAACACACACACACACACATATATATATATATATATATATATATATATATATATATATATTCTGCACTTCATATTTGCAGCATTATTGTCTACACATTGTAGTACGTCGCCGCTTAGAGGCGCCATCAAACTCTCTTTTACACACACACACACACACACACACACACACACACACACACACACACACACACACACACACACACACACACACACACACACACACACACACACACACACACACACACACACACACACACACACACACACACACACACACACACACACACACACACACACACACACGAATACCGGAAGTACGGAAAACTACTTTCGCGCAGGGTCCTGACCATGTCCATTTCGTAAGGTGGCGGATGAGATGGAGTGCCATATTAGCGCACGCTGAGAACCACGGCCGTATTACCTCGTCGTTGTGGGCGGCAACTCACTTTTACACAGAAAGAGCACACTAGTGAGGGTCCAGAGACGACGTCGGTGGCTAAACGTGGGCGCTAGAAGGCATACAACAACTGTCGCGCATCACTCAGCCGCAAAAACGTACCACGTGTAATAGGCAAATGTTTGACGGTACGTAGTCCAAATGTTGTTATTAATTGCAAACACGCTGTCCCGCAGTTGGCTGTGCCCAGACAACCAACAAACTGACACAGGTCAAAGTGCCACACGAGCCACCAAACTGGAAGTGCTAGGCAGCTATTGTTCTCTATATCGCACAGTCATGGCAAGCACGTTTCTAGAACGCTCTACTTCTAGCCTGCGAGAAATGTAGACACAGTATCTCGTCCAACCGTCTCTGCAGCGCTACGTACCAAAACGTACACGCAACAACGTATTCTTCAGACGTGCGCGCGTTGCCTCTAACATTGGGAGTCATCTCTCAAGAAAGTTTACTACGTCACTAATTCACGAGAGCAAGTCCAGTACCGATTCAGTTTTGCTTTTGTTTTCCCAGGATGCCGGGAGCGAGGGCAGAAAGCTTGTGTCGTGCACCTTACACGCCATCGACTTCGCCGATAGCGTCGAACGGCGGCGCCGAGCAAGAAAAACGCTGACCCCCGACGAAGCGGCAGTCGCGAAAAAATGCAGGCCCCCGCCTTTTGCGCCTTCAAAACTACGCCTTCGACGCCGTTACGCAGTCCCTGCTGGTGCGGCCTCACGGCGCGCGCCGAGAAACGTGCCCGCTCCTTAATTAGCCAGTTTGCAGCAAAACAGCCAGCGCCCGCCACGAGCGTTTCTCTCTCTTCCTCTCCTTCTTCCTCGCAAACAAATTTTCGCCGGGGTAAACAAAAGCCGAATTTGAAGGATTACACCGCTAGCAGCGGCGGCGGCGGCGGCGGCGGTGGCAAGCGACCACCCCGAGAACCCCCCCCCCCCCTCCCCCCCCCCTCTTGCTTTCTGTCTTGAAAACGCTTTGCTTGGCAGACTGTTTCCCCAACAAAACCTAGTCGGAGCAAAAGCGTAGCAGCCAGCGGGGACGGTGGTGGCTTCGGGTGTGGAGGTCTGGAAAAGGGGTGCGGGTGTGCAGGGGGTGAGGGAGGGGGGATGGGTTGGTAATGAAGTTCACGTAAATTCCTCAACACTTTCCGGGGAAAAGCCGCCGCGGCTGCCGCCGCAGGCAGCTGGCTTTGCCGCACGGCACGACGGGCTTAAATCGCACGCACGCCACAGCGGTGGCAGCGAAAAAAAAAAAAAAAAAGGCACGCAACGCCACTTTGTGCCACGTGTGCGCCGTTCGGGCTTTTCGCAACGTCAGCGTGATTTGGTCGGCGGTTTCGCGCTGAAGTAAATGCGGAGGCAGCAATTGTATACCCCCCCCCCCCCCCCCCGGAGAAACGTGCTAGATCGTCACGTTCTTTCGTTTTAATTTGTTTTCACCCGTATCCTGTAGTTTCGCCGAATGCTGACGTTGTCGGTGACGCGAAGTAGAAGGCGCTTTTTACGCGGAGCGTTTCGTAGGATTTTTGGAGTGTTAAGAACAACCTGCGAGTCCAACTTCCTCGGTCTCTGTGTCATTACAGGGACGGCCAACCCGCTAACCGGATACGACGCTCCCTTTCCAATGTGAGAATGGTCTAAAGAAATTTGCTAAAGTAAAATAAAAAGCTAAACACAAGTTCTCCTTCCATACTAGTCCTTTTCAATGCGATATCGTTAATCAGAATTCTCTCCCTTTGGAGGATTCGTCTGACGAAAGATATTGGCCAATCCCGAAGGTAGCGCAGTCTAATACAGCGTTTTAAAGCGCTGGAAAGGATCCGAGAAACTGGCACCTGACACGCGGCCCAGACGATTTGAAGAGCGACTATGGCACGAGAAAAACAAGCCTGCGCTCGTGGCTTGATGGTTAGAGCAGTGGGCTGCTGTACTGGAAGACAGGGTTCGATCCCACCATTGGTCACGCATTTCGTTATAGCACACCATTAGGACTTCACCCGCTTCGGAGGTATCTAACACAAAACTCGAGGTGGGCCAAGCGTACGCGAGCGCGTCACAGTTCACACGAAATCACAAGTCTTGTAAGAGATACGAGGTGTAGAAACGCCACTTCGATAAATGACTGCGTGCAAGGTTGCCCCTGAACCTCAGGGAAACCCCATGTTGGGCAACCTCATAGTACCTCAGGGTTCGCACCTTCAGCTGCAACATGTACCTGGACCGGGGACTATTTTCGCCTGTGCATCCGGGACTACGAAGGCGGCGCTCTTTGCTGAGAGAGATTATTCTTAACGAGACACTTTATTATAGTGTGGTGCGTTACACGTGTGTGTTATCTGCGTATTAAGTGTCGTATGTCCCATGTGCATCATTTCATTCATCAACACATTGACCTGGAGTAGCATTACTGCTGCTGTATTTCACGATGAGGAAAACGCGCACTAGGGTGCTACGTCAGAGTCCTAGACTTTTTGCAGGTCACAGTCTGTGACGCAACCTACATAAGAGACGCCACTGAAAGCTAGTTTCTCCACAGCAAGACACATCATGAGGTGAAGCCCACATATCTCCTTTCCTTCGCTTCGCAGTGGCTGCATCGAAAGCCCGCGTATTTTCAGAGTGTAAACGGGATCCTCAAGACAACTTTACAAACATACAAATAAAAGTAGATGGTTGATCAAGACGTAAACTAATTGTAATCGCAGAATCCTTTCACAGTATTTTTCAGGTCCTGAAACGTATAGCCTCGTAATGACGTCCACAGCCATTGCGATTACGTGTCGCGTCGTGTGACGGGTTCTAGCATTCGGTAAGAGGACGCAAATGTGCGTGAATGTCCGCGAAAGCGGTATAATATTTCATAGTATACTGCAGTCAGCAGAAGGAGCGGTGAGCTCAATCGAAAATCGCTAGGACGGCACATCCCACGCGACGACTGTGCACGGCAACATGGCCGACGTAACTGCTAAGAAAACCCGTCGCGGGTGCTTAGCAGATATGGCGTTGCACTGCTACACACGAGGTCGGTTGTTCGATGCACGCTAAAGAACCCCACGTGGTCAAAATTGTTGCGGAGTCCTCCACTACGGCGTGTCTAATGATCAAGTCGTGTTTTTTTTTTTTTTTTTTTTTGTACGTAAAACCCCAGAATTGAACTTTCATGTGCTACACATTCCACGATGTTAAAACATGGACAATGGCATTTCTGTGGACATACGCCGCTGGTTAAAGATTAAAAAAAATGGAACACGAACACAGTGACACACAAACGAATATGCAGACGTACAGTGGTATCAATTGTTAAAGGAAACATACAAACGTTGAGCACACGCATTTCTTTTTTTCTCCTCTGGCAAGCACACAACCGCTTAGCCTTACAGCAGATAAATTCTGGTTGGTGGCGACGGCACCATTCTATACGCCACTGTGATATATACTGGCATTGTTTCAGTCGGCATCTGCAGTTGGAGCGCCAGCGAAGTGTCAGCCGCACATTAGAACACTCCCTTTATTTTGCCGTTAACTAAATAACAGACGGCAGAGTACAGCAAGTGGTTTGGCAGGAGACAAACGACAGAACTATTCGCTTGCTCAACGAATTATTCGTCAACCGACGGGCGGATGCGGCCGCGAACAGTTACTGTCGCGAAATTTCGGCCGACTCTTTCGAGTGGGTGGATTAAGAGATTACCACGGAGCGGAGGTAAGTCTTACCCCAGCATGCACGTCGCGATGAATGCAAATCGCGGTACAACGAAGTAAAACGCGGAATCTATTAACTACCCGTGAAAGCTACGAGGACAGTGAAGCGTGCGCGAGTATGTAGGAACTCTTGACAGGCAAGCGTGAGCTGAGGAAGCTCAGCATTTCTCAGCTTATCGTCATCAGCTCAGCAGGTCGCGACGCAATGGCGAAGACGCACCGGGATTTTCGCGAGTGAAGCTTATTGTACGATAGGCCGTAGTTATAGGCGGCGACAGCCAAAAGGGGAGGGAGACGTTTATCTATCTATCTATCTATCTATCTATCTATCTATCTATCTATCTATCTATCTATCTATCTATCTATCTATCTATCTATCTATCTATCTATCTATCTATCTATCTATCTATCTATCTATCTATCTATCTATCTATCTATCTATCTATCTATCTATCTATCTATCTATCTATCTATCTATCTATCTATCTATCTATCTATCTATCTATCTATCTATCTATCTATCTATCTATCTATCTATCTATCTATCTATCTATCTATCTATCTATCTACTATCTATCTATCTATCTATCTATCTATCTATCTATCTATCTATCTATCTATCTATCTACACAGACATTATATATCAGAACGAGAGAGAGAGAAAGAGAGAGAGGCAGTGCCACGAACCCCTCAACGAAACGAGTAAAACAGGGAGGATTCGCGTTTGCTGACGATGACGGCTTTCAGCGGCGATAAAGAGAGGGAATGCGAACCAGCAGTGAGGAACCCCACGCAGTGACATGTTGCGTGAAAAAAAAAAAGACATAGTTCTCCGCCAGCGCTGGCAGTGGAAACGTCATCAGGTTTCTCGCAATTCGATAATTGTGCTCCGGGAAAGAAAAAAAAAAGGGAAAAAGTCTTGCGGGAAAGGGGGAACCGGGAAAAAGCAAATGAAGAGAAGGAGCGCAAGCAAGATTGATTTGTGTCTCCGGGAATTAAGTTAAAGCGGAAGCACGGAGAAAGGCCAGCGGCGGGAGTTTCGTACCGCGCGGTTTCGAAGGAGAGGTAACCGCATCAAACAAACCGAAAAAAAAGAAGAAAAAAGTTCTGTGTGCCGATGAGAGGTGAAGAGCGGCTCGCCGAGAGTTGCAAAGAGAAAGCGAGAATGCAACGTTCGACGCAACCTGCCAAAGTTTCTCGGCAGTTGTCACACTGACGAACATTATGAAAGAACGGAGTCATCGCCGAACGCAAATGGGTGCGTCGAGATTAAAACAGAAGTCGGTGCTGTTCCACGCTCTGTCGGCATCTTTTTCTTCTTCTTTCTGGGGTTTTACGTGCCAAAATGATTTCTGATTATGAGGCGTACCGTAGTGGAGGGCTCCGGATTAATTTTGATCGCCTGGGCTTCATTAACGTGCACTACAACGCAAGCACACGAGCGTTTTTACATTTTTAGGGCTACACGAACACGCAGCTTTGGAATATTACAGAGATTTAACTCCGGGGTTTAACGTTTCAAATCTGCACATTGGGCTTCGAGAAACACCGCAGTGGAGCGCTTAGATTGACCAGCTGGGGTTTTCAGAAGTACACGGGCGTTTTTGCATTCCGCCTTCAGTTGGAATGCTGCCGCCACAGCTGGGAGTCGTACACACGACCTCGTGTTAAGCAGCAGAAAGCTACAACTTCTCCGCCACGGCAGCGGCTCTCTGATTGGCAGTGTAGTTTTGTTTTCTGTGAAGCTTTTAAGCCCCAGAAGCGCGAATAACTGGGCTCCAAGACACCGTTATAAGCTGCGAGTGGTAAGCAGGAGCTTGGGAGATATTTCAAAGCGGTCACATATGAAGCCGAAGACAGGCGGTGTTGAAGGTCGCGGAGTCGTAGCAAATACAGCGCTGTAACATTACGAGGTAACAAAACAACTCAGGCGTTAAAGCTAGCTGCTTTGCTTGACAGAATGTTTCAGGGCGTAGGGGACATTTTCCGCATCGCATCAAATCGCAGTGGAACAAGCCCGGATTCGGACCACAACTCAGCGCGTTTGTTTCCGGTGAGTTAAGTCGGTCGCAAGCTCAATTAGGCAGGTGGTGGTGGTGGTGGTGATAAGATTAATTCGGTGCGATTTGCCGGTGCGAAAACATGGACGGCGAAGTGTCGCCAAATAAAAGTTTCCCAGGAGAGAACAAGATTGTTTTTTTCGCGGTAAGACAAGCACAGGGCGCCCGCCGCCGAGAGGTCTGAAGCCACTGAATGCGTCAGAGCGGCGTAGCCAAACGCGCAGAGTTGGCGAGCTTAACTCGTATAGGCGGACACAAAAGAGACAAGAGGAGGCCAAAACGCGACAAGGGCGCTACGCGAGCGAACTTTTTCGGCAGTCGTCGTTTTCGGTCGCTTTTTCGCGCGACGACTTGCGCGAGCGCGCGAGCGCGAGCGCGCCTTGAGGAAGGGCGGAAAAAATTAGCACGCGTCGACGGCTATGTACACAAGAAGACAGAGGCAGAGCAGCTAGTTAGCACGACTCGGACGCCGCTTCGTCAAAGCTATATAACCGCGACTCCGACGACGCCGGGGAAAAGTTTTCGCGGCGAGCGCGAGTAAGAGCGAAAGCGCGGCGAAAACAAAAGCGAAGTCTTCGTGTGTAGAGGGCGCTTGTGTTCAGTAACCGCGAACACGCGCGGCGCCTCTCGTAGAAGAAAGAATGCTAGGCGCGCGCACGGGGAAGTTCTTGAGGCGGAACAACTCGAAAACTGCCCGCGCGTGCGACACTGCGTTAACGCCGCGCGCATGCGCACGCTTGGTTCTGTTCGCAGCTCGTTTTTTCGGCAACGTAGAACTTCGGAAGGCGGTGCGGCCGAAGCCCACCTGGCGAGGTTGCTGCGTCATTTTCGTCGCCCAAAAGTGAATTCCGAGCATAGGCTTTAGGGAACAAGGATGCGGTCGCTCGTAGGCTGTTGCCAGGTGGCAGATCATATGACCGCGCACCATGACGGATTTAATTCTAATAAATTTGAGTTCACATTGAAGCGACGCTCTAGCAGAAAGGAAATCATAGCTCCAGGCTCTGAACTGCCGAGCTCAGCGTTTAAATCCTTCAGGCTACAACAGGGATTCTAGGGTTCGTGTCCAACTTCTAGTTAGAAGTCATCATCTCGATCGTTTGGCAACTTAATGACGTCAGTCTACTGAACACATTCGGTGGCGCTGTACATCAACGTGCTAGAATTTATGTGTTCATAAGTTTGTAACATATGTTAGCACACTATTGATACGATAAGACAAAATACGAGAGCACGCGACACGATATACAAAGCGATACTAGAAAATACGATCCGATAGTACAGGATACAATACGTTGCGGTAGTACAGAATGCGATACGCTAGTACGCAATACGATGCATTGATAGGATAGTAGTGTACCACAGCATAATGTCGATACAGGCGTTCAATCGAGCTGCACTGTGAAAACAGGCGTACTGCCGTCAGTACACGCTACGCGTGTTCCAAACGTACAGCGACGGCATGGAACAAACCTTACACGCACCCTTTTGCACAACCGACTCAGTCCCTCACCGCCTTTTTCTCGCAGCTCACTTATTTAGTCAGTTCGTTTATTATTGCATGCGTCTTCATCCGCAATGTGTATTCGCTCACCACCTAGTTTGGGCGTCCCTACGAAAAGCACGCGCACAGCTACCGCCGTCGTTGAGCTGGCTCAAAACCAAACACTCTTCCTCCTTTCTCGCCAACCGGCCCTTTTTCCCCAACCACTCCTGCCCACGACGAAAGGACCCCCGTTCCCGCCGAAAACAAAACTTTCGGCGCGGAGCAACAGCGCCGCGAAAGGACCAAGAAAAAGCGCGCGAACGCCGGAGTGCGCGGGCACTTTTCGAGCGAGGCACTCGACACGCGCCGAAGGACGCGGCACGAAATCTCGCTGGCTGACGAACGAAAGCGCGGGAAAACAAAAAAGCGCGGAAAAGAGAAACAAGGAACGACGCTTAGGGACGTACGAAGGCAGGCATGCGTGGAGAAGCGGTGAGACGGGCAAGTGATGTGGGGAAGGGGCGAGCCGCGCGCGCTTTTAATCGCGTTACCGCGCAAACCGAATTAATCCAAAATTTTGTTGGGACGAACCCAGGCACACTCGGTATAACCAGCCCTCCCTTCCGCCCTTCTCGGCTTGCTTCAGCGCTCACAGGTTTACGCGGGAAACGTAGAGATGTCTGCTGTCTCGCCTCGTCTACAGGTGTGTGGAAAACGTTGCTGCGTCTTACTCACAAACTTCGCCTTTCGCATGCGTGTACAATTTATTCGCTTTCTCTTAATCTTCCTCTGCCTCTACTTTCTCTAGCGCTTTATCAGTTTCGTGCCCCGAGTCTATACGCAAACATTAATCAGCCTGGACAGCTACCTGTGGAGCGCGATGAAGTCTTTTTTTTTTTCTCCTGCGTGGCTGGTCAAGGAGGCTTCATTGACGCGCCAGTCGAAAGTTTTGTTGTTATGCAAACGTCTGTTCGTTGCGCGAGTTGAAAAGGTGCAACGCATATAGGTAGGGACACATGCCACATTAGTGCAGAAAGAATAAATAAACAAGTGATGTCCAGCGCCACGGTAGTAAAACCTCGTTATAACGAAGTTGAAGGGGGAGCCGGAATGACTTCGTTATATCCATTACTTCGCTACACCCACTACTGCATGTACTGCAGTACGAATCTCTATAAGGTTTTCAAGAGGAATTTCAGTTGCTTCATCATATCTCGTTTCGTTATAACGAGGTTTGACTGTAAACAAATACGAAGTAGGAACTGGCAGCTGACATAAGCATTGAAAGTGAGGAAACCCAGCTGTATTGAGAACTTCTCTTGACCGGTATCGATTAAGATTCGATGACGAACGACCATGCACGCCGATATCATCGTGTTTTCAAGCGTAGCCGCTTTGGTCTCTCTACACAAGTTCGCCCAAAGGGTCGATTCTTCGTTCACTTTTCTGGTAGAGTTTCTGCGTCATCCTCGTCAATGAAGCGTAACAATATATTATAAATTCCAAGTATATAACCTTCATCAATTATCTCTAATTCCCAGTGTCTGCCCTGCCATGCAGGATTTAAGCTATTTATGCGTCAGAGAGAGAGAGAGCAAGGAGAGGAAAGGCAGGGAGGTCAACCAGAAGAGCATCCGGTTTGCTACCCTGCACTAGGGGTAAGGGCCGCGTTTCAGGACAACTTTAAACCGGCTGGACTCGAGACCATTCTCTGAGTCAAAGATACTCGGACCGTGGCTACACCCGTCACTGGCACAAAAAGCGTTGCGTGCATTAGCACAGTATTTGAAGTGCACCGGTTTAAGAGACCGCCTATAGTGTACCTGTACATCGTCCCACGTGTACTCAGTGCTCATTCTCTCCCGATTTTTGTCTTTCTATTTCCCCTTTATGCGTCAGACATTCTGATTCACCTTCCAGCTTCACTGAAAGATACTGGTTCAAGCCTCACCGGGTGCTAAAGCTCTTCATTGGCCCATTTTTAAAGCAACGAAGAATGGAAGACCTAAACAACGACGCCCATAAGCTCGCCGAACGCGGTCGATCACAAAAATGCACGAAGTATCTGCAGGCAAATCCAACGGTGCGTATCTCAGAGGCGTACTGTGCGAAATGTTCGACCTATATATACAGCAGGTATTTGTACCGCCATCTTTAATTTATCTATGTTGCCCGTTACTAGCGCCTATCCGCATCACGCCGCGCGTAACTTCGCTTTCCGCGCCATGTTGCAGCTAAACGCCGGTTCCCTGCAAGAGGCGAATTAAGGCGCGCAGCCGTCGAACCGCGGTTGTACCACGTTTCACGGCTCAACTCATTCCAACGACAGAGAGGCAGAACGCCAAGCGAGGAAGAAGAGTTTGAAAACAGACACAAACACGCGGAGGAAAAGAAACAAGAAAACATCGCCACTCTAGGATAAGTTGCGCGTTAGAAGAAAGAAGAGACAAGCGAAGCTACCACAGAGGCCGCGCAGTGTATTATTTGCCATGTGCGCAAGTTGCGCGAAACTTGCGTCCCTGCGTGCGTGCGTGCCCACTTTCTGACGACGCTGCAGCCGACACCGACGCGACATTTCCGCGTCGCTGGCGTCAACGTCGTCGTCGCCGTGACTCAATCACGCTCCGGCGACGTTTTCCATCTTTGCGGGCGTCCTCTCATGCCACGCTCTCTTTTATTTCTATTTTGTTCATTTTTACTGCCGTCCAAATTCACTTTGTTTTACTGCTACATACAGCAGAAAACTTCTGCCGAGCGTTCAATTCTCCAGCCTCACCACGCACTGTCTCTTTTCTTGTTTTAGCAGATTTATACTCCCCGCCTTTTCCCCCAATTACCTCCGCGCAGGCATTTTCGTGCCGCCTCATGCACCGAGTAAGTTTGAGTGCTAGAACAAAAAAAAAAGCAATAAAGTAATAAATACCCACACGCAACGGGTACAAATGATGAGTGCTTGCGAACGCGAATGGGGTAAAAACGATAAACTATATGCAAGTAAAACGAAGAAAAGAAAAGTTAACGCGGCAGCAATGAAGACCCGGGCCGGCTTCATTATCGTCAAAACTTTCGGCTGGTGGAAAACAAATACGCGGCCGCGTTCATTCGCTAGAAGCGGAAAAACGGAAAGATGGTCTTCGCTGAAGCGGGGCACAACAGCGGCGCGTCAACATCCAGTCGACGCCGCGAGCGCAATCACGTAATCAAATAAGAGGGTCGAGGCAATAAACAAAACGTTTAAGAGGGATTCAGAACGGCTGTAAATGCGATAGTAAATTACAAAGCTAAGCCAGCCGACCCAGAGTGCCGCAGCGTAACGAAGAACAAGTCTCTTCAAGCGTACACAATGATGAAAAAGAGAAAAAAATAAAAAAAGGGAAAGTGCCCGGCGACTTCATTTGCAAGAGTAATTTGTCGCCCCTTGTTCAACCGCAGGTTCTTCAAAACTCTCGAATTTCCTCGTAAAGTGCATTTGCGAGCAAAAGCCTGTAGACGACAGATGCAGCCTACTTAGTCGCAGACAAGGCGCGCAGGCTGAACTCAAGTAGCATACAGTCCACGGGACGTATTCTGAAACGATCCACTTCGGCGAACACTATCGCCTTGGCAACGCCTCCACCAACGGCACGTGCTGATTGGCTGTCTCAGCAGAATTGGATGAGCTGATTGGCTGGTTGAGCACGACGTCATCAACTTTCGCTCAACCAGCCAATCAGCGCGCGCCTGATGGCGATATTGTCGCCGAGGCGATACTATCGCCGAATTGGATCGTTTCAGAATACGTCCCCATGAGCGCCTGTTCAACCAATGAACACACTGAGACCATTCTACGCTGCAAGGGTCGTGATTATATATATATATATATATATATATATATATATATATATATATCCATTATTTATGTTTTTCTTGATGCCGCGGTCTATAAATTTCAGCTCCAGACTGCACGTGCTGACTGTTTGTGCTTCGAGCTGAGCGCACGCATCCCGTATTGGAGAGCTCTTAACTGCAACGACAGATCAGGTTCGGAAGATCCTGGAACCTTGTCTGAGGTCCTGATGCGACGAAGGCCACTAAAGCGCAGTTGCAACTCTTGAAGGCAGCTGGACCGCTAACTGAAATGACTCTTAGAATGCCGGATAACGTTCCTCATTGAGCTCACGCACATCGTCTCTGTTATGTATGGCACGGCATTGTTTGCCTCAACCATGCATTTTCTGGTAGGTCTATCTGGTGGTCTGTCTGGTGGTCTATCTTGTGGTCTATCTGGTGGCACATCTGGTGGTGGTAGGTCTTCTTTGTGCTCTCTCTCAAATCGCGCCACCTTCGAGATCAGCTCAGGTTGTGACAAAAGATGTAGTAAAATATATTTCCGGACAAAATAAATCCCCTGAGAAGATTGATTTAAACAAAGTACAATTCATGCAGAACGCCCCGCAAGAGTGCCGAAATGAGAGATTGGGAAGACATGGGAAAATATGAACGTCTAGTATCGCATGGAATCATTTGCAATTAAGCGGCCTGGTAAAATTGTAACTGTAAATGAAGTGCATTAAAGTTATGATTATGTACTTTAGCCGACACCATGCCCTATCGGTGTAGCAGGGCCCTACTGAAGCATTTACAGAGCCTAGCATTTCTTACCCCAATCCTGCAATTTTGCGAGTAGAGCTGCCATCTTGCCTCGATTCCAAGTGTACCGCCTCTGTGATTGGTCGCCCTTGCACAGTAGTCTCGTCGTCGTCACCTAAGTGTAGTCGTCGTCCAGACGTTCGCGTGCCCGCCATCGCCGCATACCTTCACATCATACAGAACAACTCCTTGCTAACGCGTTTCGCCATCTGGTAACTACTTGTGGAACCCCAAACGAAGCTGGAGTGCCAGTTACCCAAAATAATGCTTCGCATAGCAATTCCAACATTATGAAAGCGCTAGTTTTCTATGGCACCTTGCGGTTTTAGCTTTCCCCACTTTGCTGCTTGTATGTTTCTGTGTGGCCATTTACGTGACATTGACGGCGACCTTGACACGTGCAGAAAATCGATATATATATATATATATATATATATATATATATATATATATATATATATATATATGAACGAGAAGAAAGAAAACAAACACACAATGATACCAAGGACCTGTCCTTGGTGTCATTGTTTGTTGGCTTTTTATGATATTACTATATATATATATATATATATATATATATATATATATATATCCAAATATAACTTCAAAGAAACGTGCACGACGTACGTTGGAATCACACAGTATATTTCTGACGCTTCGGCTCATGACGCATCATGACGCTGGCCATGATGCTGAGTATATATAAAGATGAAGACGAGTGAACATCATGCTCGCACTTCCGCTCGCGGAAGCGGCGAACCTGGCCGCTGGTTACGGCGGCGAACGCCGTATGAAAAGCTTTAAACGCGAAACATGCACAATATCGGGTGCACGGCAAGGGCCCTCGAAAGGCGTGACAGCGGGAGTGACGCGACAGTTCCCCCGGCGAGGTTTGTTCCCGAACAGTGCTGGGCCCGATAAAACGGGACTGAAACTTTTCGCATAATCCAGGAGCTCGATATGGGGTCAACAGCAACATTCCATCGCCGGGGCAGAAGGAAACGACACGGTGGGATGCATCATAGCGAGTTTTGCGGTCTTGTTGACTGGCATCGGTGTTGAGGCGGGCGCGGTGCGACGCCAGGCAACCCGCCAAACGAACTGCCCACACAATGATGCCGATGAGGGCAAGAAGGGACACCGAAGAAAGACGTCGAGCAGAGTGGTACTTTGACGGCCGTACCCGAGGAGAAATGGTGAGCACCCCGTAGTGCGTTGTACGGCGTTGTTGCATGCGAAAGTCACTAATGGCAGAATGACGTCCCGATTCATGTGGTCCTGCTTGAAATAGATTGATATCACGTCGGACAGTTCGGACAGTGTGCGAAGAAAGCGCTCTGTGAGGCCATTAGTTTGAGGGTGGTAGCTGGAAGTCTTCTTATGGGCTGTGCTGGATTCTCGAAGCACGTCATCGAGAAGTTTCGGCAGAAAGGACTTGCCGCATTCACTCAAAAGAACACGTGAAGTTCCGCGGCGTAAAAATATGGCTTCCAAGAAAAAGGCTACAACGGCGGCTGCGCATTCTGAAGCTAGTGCGGCTCTAGAAGAATTCATTGTTGGGCTAGTTGGTCTTGCATTGGAGACGCGGGAATATAGCGCAAACAAAAAGACAACTCTCACGGGAAGACAAAGACAAGTGCTGCAGTCGCAACTGAGTGACTGTAACGCTTTTATTTGCCTTTTATTCCAGTCTGAGTTGTCCTTTTGTGTGCGCTATTTTCCTCGTCAATAATGCGGCTGTTTCAGCGTACCGTGTTAAGTGGTCTACAACTGTGACTATCCATCGTTTATCGCCAGCTGATATGGGTAGCGGTCCGTACAGGTCGATACCCACGACTGCGAAAGGAGCTTCAGGCCGGGGTACAGGTTGGGGTAGCCCAGCCGGAGGCGAGGTCATTCGTTTGCGGTGTTGACAGAACGAACAGAAAGATACGTATTTCGCTCCACTGGCTGCAAATCCAGGCCAAAAGAAGCGGCTGAGAAAGCGCTCATAGGTTTCGTGGAAGTAAAAAAAAAAAAATCAACGCCCTTTACACTCCGGGAAGATGGTCGAACAGCGAAACTGTGAACCGCGTTATTTGCGGGGGATGGGACGCGTCAGCGTCCACGGGCGACGACGTTCCTAGCGCATTCCTCACGCTTTTATATGGCGTTCCCAGACAAGAGTCCTTGACCAAAGCTTCGTATATACAACCAACGCTAACGCGAACTCCTCTCACACCCCCCTCCTCCGTTGACCTAGTTTTATCGTACACCGCCATTGGTTGGTGCGCCTCGCGCTCTCCCCCTTCAACGCGAGTATTGGACGGCGCGACTTACGTCAAACCCCCACCCCGTTCTCCTTTTCATCTGCACCCTCTCACAGCATTCTCGCAGGGTTGAGCTCTTCTTTTCCTCTCCTCTCCCGCTAGGTCCCGTAGGTTTTAGCAAACGCACAACGGAACAGGGTCCGCAGAAACAGCTTCGCTGTAACATGATCGGCAGTGGGATCGGCGTGAAAGGTCTCCGGTATCTGGGCCTGGAGTGACCGGGGAACAACAGGAACCCAACGGCGTCCTTCGGGATGAAACACGTGCCAGGATAGTATTGAAATTTCGACCTTGAAGTTCTTCAACTGCCGACGATGACAAGCGTTAGATGGAAATAGATGATCCGCAAAGGCGTTCCACAATGGAGTGGCAGTAGGAGTCACTGCGTTGGCAAGATGTAAACGTGTGAGTGTGGTTAAATAGAAACCGGTCGAGAGCTGCGAGCGAAGGCACTGCAGAAGACACGTCCTGAGGTTTGCTCATGGAGTGTGGTAAGCCAGCAGCTTTTTGAAGACGCTGGTAGTGGGTAGCAAGAAATAGCATCGGCATCCTGATGTTTCTTTCCACACTTGTGGGTGACGTCGAAGCCGTATTCTTGTAAGGGAAGTATCCAACGACCGAGACGTCCCGATAAATTATTTAGCGTCACCAACTAGCGCAAGGCATGGTGATCAGTAACGACTGTAAAGTGGCGGCAGTGCAGATAAGGCCGAAATTTTTTGGGTGAACCAAACAACGGCAGGCACTCTTGCTCGGTAATCGTATAATGTTTCTCTGCAGCTGTCAGCGTGCGACTTGCGCATGCGGCCACCCGTTTTCCAGAACTTTTCTGGCGTTGCAGAAGAACAGCGCCGATAACGTGGCCGCTGGCGTCAGTGTGTAGAAGATTGGGCGCGGGGTGCACTCGAGATGACAGCACCGGTTCGGACGAGAGGTCATACCTGAGGACGTCTAAAGCTGTTTGGCATTAGTCCGACCATACGTAGGGAGCTCCAGAAGGAAGGCGTGGATGAGTGGCACGGCCGTGATGGCAAACTCAAGTATGAAGAGCCGGAACTACGACGCTAGGCCAAGGAAGCTACACAAGTCTATTGCGCGTTGATACCTGGGGAAGCGGAGGACGGCGGTAATTTTGTCGCGGTCAGATCGCATGCCGTCCTTACTCAAAAGGTGGCCGACAGGGGCGGCGCCAGGACTTTTAGGGGCGAAGCTCCTTAGGGTGTGGGTCTGTCCCTCCTCTGTAGTAGCAGTAGTAGTCGTCGTCGTAGTAGGTAGCCACGTCTACTTTTATGAAAAAAAAAAAGAATTCCGAAAGTTGTGTCCGTAGCGCGGAATCGAACCAGGGACCCCTCGCTTCCGAACGCTCGGCGCTAACCACTACGCCACGAAGCGCACATGGACATACGCACCACAATGACAATAAACACCCAACATTAACGAAAGACTGCGCGTTTCTAACGCGTTTGTGCTAGCGCGTTACGGCCCATGTAAGAAGCTGGTGTAAGACGCTGTGGCCTCTCCGCCTTACCCCCGTATTCATAAACGCTCCTCGACTTGAACTTGACTTGCCACCGCCTTGGGCAGCGCGTTCGAAATGCGTTGAAGGCGGTGGCAAGTCAAGTTCAAGTCGAGGAGCGTTTATGAATACGGGGGTTATACTCTCTCAGCAGTCATGTGATGGCGTCGGCAAACGCGGTGCACGTTGCGGCATGTGTAAACGGCTGCGTAAGACGCTGTGGCCTCTCCCCCTTACTAGAGAGTACTGCACGTTTTCTAACGCGTTTGTACTAGCGTCCCCTTAAGCGGGAGATGGTGCAATTATAATGAATGGCGCTGTTATAAAATAGGAATGACGTCACATATGGCGCGTGTCATTGGTGGAAGTCAATCGTTCGATTTAGTGCGGCGAGACTGGGCGAATTACACGGAAGATTCACGGTTTACCGATGATTCCCTCCGGAGCTTCGCCCACTCATCATCATTCACCGCGTGGATATGCGGTGTTTTTTACTGGGGAGGGGGGGGGGGGGGTACTTACGACAAGTGAGTACGGTTGGGGGGGGGGGGGCGGGGGGGGGGCAGGGAGGCGAGGAACTTATGCGTTGTGTTTTGACGATGTTTCACTCTCTTCCACTTTCCTCTCTTACTTTATAAATGTTCAAAGTAATCAAGTAGTAGTCCACGATAAATCTTGTTACATGGCACCTCTGCTTCCTTCAGTCGCTAAAGACTCCAATAAACATGCACAGTGTTCTGCTTAGGTAAGTGCGACGTAATAGATATCGAGGCTGCGCATGTTCAATAGATGCTAATCATTGCTCAGCCCAACGCTTCTGTGCATTACAATTTCTCCCACTATTTCTGAACGTGTTTCTTCTTATTTTTTCAATTGAGCTAACTGGACTTTTAGTTATTCGGCGTGCTTTCTATGCGACATTTAGCAATGAAAGGATGTGAGAAAAAAAGCTAACATTTATTTATGTATGTTCAACACACTTGCCCGAGAGCACAATAGGGTTGCGATGCGGATACCAATTGCTCGATGGCTAAAATCCTTTAAAAACAGCTTGACTAGGCTGAAAGCCTTCTAAACACATCAGTGTGAATAAGCTATTCCAGCAACGCAGTAAGATATCAATGAAAATTTAGTATATTTACAAAGCAGCAAGTGCTTCTGCTAAGAAAATGAAAATTTATATAGTATGCGGCACAGCACGTACATAAAAACAGTATTAAAGAAAGAAAAGGGTACGCAGCAGCAACAAATTAACATCAGTTATTTTGTTGCTGCTGCATACCTGTTTTTTTATTTATTATTGTTTTTTTAGGTATGTGTTGTACCGTATCGGATCACAATATAGCTTCAAATAAGTAATTTCACAGCAGGAGAAAGAACTAATACCAATAAGCAATGTGCCTATCAATTACAACTTCAGTAAAGGCGCGCTAGATTGCAAAATATATGTATATTATGACGTCTCTGTTGGCACGGTGCGCTGCCTTCGGTTGCACAGCACTCACGGTTATGCGATCTCAGCAGGGCGAAGCTTATTCTCTGACGCCTGTGAGCGGAAGGCGCCTGAAACAGAAGCTACTACATCCGAGGCACGAACTCGCCGGTTCACGGAAGCGGACCGAACAAGTGTAGCATATTTTTAAGAGAGAGAAGCATTTATTGAGAATGGCTGCAGAATCGATTAGCCTCCCTCCACGCAGGGAGGACGGACTTTCATCTCGACACGGCCACTACGTCAGTCTCGTGTGTTATGCTCCTCGAGGTCTTGCTCCCTCGCTACGTAGAACGGTTGGAACCATTTTTATCTTATTGCAGCAGTTAGCGATGTATTTCAGGCGCCTAGTCTATCACAAGCGAGAGGGTAATTGCTCGTGATTAGAAATTTGCTATAATAAATTGTTATCGTTAAGCAAGGCCGTCCTTTGTAAGCAGCGCTGCTCTCATGCATCTGCCTCCAAATTATAAGACATCATATACTGCCTACCTTGGGTCAGCTTTTCGGCGCTCTTGGGGGGCAAAGGGTGGGCAGGGCACCGGGAGGGCACCCCCCGCCCGGTGCCCCACCCTGGCGCCGCCCCTGGTGGCCGAGTACTTAAATCGTCTTTATGGCGAAGTGGCACTTTTTTGTATTAAACTGAAGGCCAGCAGCTGAGAGGCAGGTCTGAACACAAAAGGCACGTCAGAAAAATGGGGAAAAATTAATTATGGGGTTATACCTTCCAAAACCACGATCTGATAATGAGGCACGCCGTAGTAGGGGACTCCGGAAATTTAGACCATCTGGGTTTCTTTAATGTGCACCTAAATCTAAGTACACGGGTGTTTTCGCATTTCGCATCCATCGAAATGCGGCCGCTATGGCCGGGAGCGACCTCGTGCTCAGCAGCCCAACACCATAGCCAGAAACCACGGTGGGTCGATATAAAAAATCGAAAGGGAAAGCTAAAAATACAACAGAATATTAGTCTCTGACGGGTGATTGTCACGTATCGTTTGCAGGAAATAAACCTCTTGCAGCGAAGCTTCATATGGCTGCGCTTCCGTGCAATTTTGTTCTGCACGACCAAAAATATGGGCTGATCCAGGTGATAGTGCAGAAAGGGTCCAAGCGCAATGGAACATACCCCCTGTGGACTCCGGGTGGTGGCCTCCGGGACGTGTGACGCGCCCTTGAACTTCTCTTGTCACACCTGGGACCCAAAGAGGTCCCAGGAACAAGGGTAACAACAGATCAATCGATCAGATCTTGGCTGAAAAGGACGAACCGCGTCGGGCCATGCCTAGGTTCGCACCGCCCTCTCTTTGTCGGCGTTCCAAGCGTGTCTAGTTTCCCGCCGCTCTCCGGGGGCGGCGGCACCGTCGCGCGTGTATATAAGACAAGGTGCCGTTCTCCATTTCGCATTTCACTTCTCTTCATTCGTCGTAATGGGGAGGCCGCTTGTAGTGAACACTACCGAGGAGCAACGCGCCTACGAAGAGCAACAACGAGAACGAAGACGAGAATGTCCGCTCAAGAAAATAAAACGTGTTCGTACCTTTGAACAAAATTACCGATGGACGGCGCATGGAGCCAGAGTTACATCTGGCTTTACCTCTACGCCTAATCACGAAACCCCCTAACTGGCACAGATCGTCTACTGACTCTTTCCTAGGCACATATTTCAATTCTCACGCAACCACAAACCATTTGAAATAAAAAAAGATACATTGCACACTGCGAGTATTTTCTTATATAAATAAAAGACATGAACGATTGCTTTATTGCAGCGTTAGTTTCAAAAAGGAAGTTTATTGAATGTTGTCTCATGTTTTAGTTCGGACGTTTCATCATGTTAAACATAATAAGACAACATTATACAATTATACAAGTTTTGTATCAGACCTCTGTTTATATATATATATATATATATATATATATATATATATATATATATATAGTGTGTGTGTTTATGTGTGCGCGCTGTAGCGCGTCTTTCGCTCAGTACGGAATCACTGACATTTATAGTTTACGTTCCCTTATTTTGAAAAAATCTCGACGTTCAAATTCACGACTGGGAGCGGAGTCAATGTTTACACTAGCGTCACCTCTACACCTTTTCGCGGAAACACCAGCAGTGGCACTGATCATCGCTGCGATTCTTTCCTAGGCACATCTTTCAAATCTCTCGCAACCACGGGCCATTTGGAATCACTATAGAAAGATACACCGCACTCGGCGCATGCTACTGAAGCGAATGACACCGTGACAACATGTCATAAACACGAAACGAGTTTTCTTCGCACATCCTACGAGAGATGAAAGTGCGACGAGTTCGAGCGACTGCTTGAGCAATTGCGAAGTGCTTGCTAGTGCGGTGGCGTTTTCAAGTACCGTGCTAAGGTTTTGTGAGATGGGGAAACCATGCGCTCGGTTCTGCATGCGACATCGGTAAGGTGGCTGAGCGAGATAAACTTATCAGTGACTCATTGATTTCATGGCGATAGCCAATATGCGGACGCTGGAGGCGCGTTCATGCCGCCGTAGTGCCGCGCCGCTATCGACAGCGCATGCCCGGTGCGTGCGCAGAGGGATAGAGGGTCTACAGAGACACGGCTGCAAAAACGACTAAGCAAAGTGAACGCACCTTCAGCGCTGGGCTCAGTCACCTCGGTTGGCGGACTCAGAGCTGCGATCTACCTTCGCCCGCTTTCACGAGCGTATTGCGCATGCGCACTGTGTGCAAGCACACTAGAATTCTTGCTGAGCTGCTGCGTGTATGCACTGCTCTGAGCAGAACGGGCAGTAAAGGCCAAGCTAACGATGTCTAATGTTCCACCGGGCGCCACTAAATAACGCCAACAGTTTCCCGTCGGTATGATCTCCTGCACCACCCCGCGGGTGCAACGCCTGCAACGCCGCTGGCGGCGTTCCTCTTAACGCCAGCGTTGTGAGACGCCTGGTAGATGCCAGGGGCGATGTTTCTTCTGCGCAGCAGGAGTTGCCTTTGCATGCTGCGTGGCGCCGACATTTCTCACCCGCGTGCACTTAGAACACCGTCCGAGCAGTTGACGCGCAACGCTAGACCTTACAACGTGAGCAGACATTACGCGTGTTTGTGACAGCTCGTGCGCTGACTATGCATTACGCAGGATTTGCTGAGATTCTTCCTATATTTCTTGAGTATTAGAAGTTATTTCCACGTTTGTAGAGTGCGTGTAGTGTGGTTCTTTCCCTCTAAGCGATTGTGAAAGCTTCTGGCTTCCTATTTTTGCTAATTTTATTGTTCTCTCGTCTGGCATTTCTTGTTGTGTGTGTGCGTGCGTACGTGCGTGTGTGTGTGTGTGTAGACACGGTCTTGCGATAGCAGCAACATCCCATACTTTCGCAGTTAATAAACAGCAATACCAGCAACCAGCACTGTGTACGATCGGCATTATTTATTACTCATCTATTCGTGATACCTCAAAGGTTCCAACAAATGGGGACGTTCCATTATTATTATTTTTTTCTGGAGTTTTACGTGCCAAAACCAGTTCTGATTATGAGGCACGCCGTAGTGGAGGGCTCCGGATTAATTTTGACCACCTGGGGTTCTTTAACGTGCACTACAACGCAAGCACACGGGCGTTTTTGCATTTCACCTCCATCGAAATGCGGCCGCCGCGGCCGGGATTCGATCCCGCGATCTCTTTCTCAGCAGCGCAACGCCTTAGCTGACTGAGCCACCCCGGCGGGTATTATTATTATTATTATTATTATTATTATTATTATTATTATTATTATTATTATTATTATTATTATTATTATTATTGTTAACACAATAGCGTTAAGGGCCCCGTGTCGCTGAAAATCCAGTGTCGGTGTCGGCGCCGCGTCGGCGGAGTTGTCCGTGAGCGAAAATTTCCGCATACATTTAGGTACATGTATGTGCGACGCCTTGCTATGTGACATACGCTATATGCGCGTTATACTGTCACACTATTCTATCAATACATTGACACAATTTATATCACCTTGGTGAATAACGTTCCCCACCAGCGTTTCCAGGTAAATATTACGGTGACATAAGCTGCAGTTGCCGGGAAGTGTGAGGAGCAGTCAATGATCTTTGAATGCCTATAGCGTTCCATTAAGCGCTCGCCTAGTTTTTTCGTGTACACACGCACGCACGCACGCACGCATGCACGCACGCACGCACGCACGCACGCACACGCGCACGCACGCACGCACGCACGCGCGCGCACACACACACACACACACACACACACACACACACACACACACACACACACACACACACACACACACACACACACACACACACACACACACACACACACACACACACTTGCGTCTGTTCAAAAAAATTTGGACAACGCTTGAGCTTCGCCTTTAAGAGTGGAACGCGATAGCATTCAAAGATCCCTGAATGCTTGTCAGGCTTCCTGACAACTGCAGCCTTCTTTTTTCTCCACTTTCTCCTCTGCGCGCTGCTGCCGTTTTACACTGCCGAGGAGGTGAGCGCCATCTGGATGGTGTTTTTGCAAGTAACCTAGCAGGGCGCGCCGCTGTTGGTATGGTATAAATGCTGGAAAAGGGGCTTGTGTTTTAGTTTCCTCGTAAGACAGTTATGTTTTCTCGTACATTCAAATTACAATCCGACGCTATCATGTCTGCAGGTTGTGGTTAAGTCATACTTTACGATTTTTCTGGACCAATTTTACTTCGAGAAATTCAATTTTCTTCACTAACGCCTTTGCGCCACGCGGAGGGCCTGCGTGATCGTGATGGTTCGGGATGATTTTTTCAGCCACGGACGCCGGCCCACCAGCGCGCAATTTTCTGCGATACCGGGCTCTTAACACTATCGTGTTAATAAACAATTTGTTGAAGCTATCACTAGCCCTGCGATCTTCCCGATGGACCTTTTGCATTGCGCGTTTAACCAACTGCAACTTAAGCCGAAAACGGCGGAGCCTCTTAACTTATGACCCAAAGGCCACTGTGGGGACAAACACACGACCTAATGGTGCCTCAAACAGTGACAAAGAAGCCATAACCTACGCTCCCAACAAAGCCCTATCAAAACGCAGAAAAATTATTGTATGACTCGTAACGTTGACTGAGAGATTGCAATGAAGTGTTCCTTTTCCCTAGCAATATTAGCACGAAACTCTAACGGACGAACCATAGCACTGCTCCATGACGGATGACGACACCGTCAGCGGTGAAAATCTTCGAACGAAACGACAGGTTCGGGCTGCGAAACCTGAGCGCGCGCCGTAGTTGCAACAGCGCTCGCCCGGCTTCTCATTCGACTCGGCTTGCAAAAGGTTCGCGTAATTCCATTAACTCGCGCGCTGACGGCGCGGCGAATGCAGCCACAAAGCAACAACGGCTGCGGGAGAAAGGGGCTCTCGAATGGCCGGCGTCTCTTGAGAAAAAGCATCAAAACAGCGGCGTGATCGCATCCCTCGAGCTCGCGCGGGGCCGTCAACGTTCGTTTGCGGGCAAATTAAAAAGGCGCAAGTCAATGAAACGAGGCGAAACCGTGCGGAAAGAGAACGGGGTGGCAGGGGGAGAGCGCTAAATAAAATTAAAGAGTGCAAAGCAAGAAACAAATAAACAGCGGAGAGGTGAGAAAGACGCACGCGCACGTCATGTTTTCCTTCGCAAGCTTATAGATCCCGAATCTCGGCGCAGCAGAGAGACTGCGGGGAGAAAATAAGGGGCGAGAGGGTAAGAGAGAGGTGGGGGAGGGGGTTGCATGGTTAGAGGAGAGAGTCGAGCGGCGTTCTTCAGTGTATAGGGTTGGGGGCTTGCGATATTCGCCGCTCAATCAAATTATAAAGTCCTTGTTTGCTAGTATTTTATTCGTTTTGCTTCTTTCCCGAGCGTGGCAAGGAGGAACCGCGACCAAAAAGAATTGGGATGACGTAAACAGTAACGCGATGTCAGGGCACGACGATTGCTGTCACCGCTGGACGAGGGGTGAGACGAAGAGAGGAGAGGGAGGGAAAAGGGTTGAATCGAGCAGACGCGAGGCATGGCTTTCCTGCGCCCGAAAAAAGACCCGAAGGAAGTGCTACCCGCACGATCTGAATTTCGCAGAAAAGGATCTGAAAGCGGAGGATTCGGTATGAATTACTGGATGAGGCCGGTATCGAGTCTGGGAAACATACAGATTGCCGCTCCGTACCATCGTTGTTAATGCCACCGGTGCTGTTGCAAAAACGACACCAACATTTATATAAAGCTCCCAATGTTTTCAATCAATCAATCAATCAGTCAGTCGTCAGTAAGTCAGTCAGTCAGTCAGTCAATCAATCAATCAATCAATCAATCAATAGATAGATAGATAGATAGATAGATAGATAGAAGGATAGATAGATAGATCGATAGATAGATAGATAGATAGATAGATAGATAGATAGATAGATAGATAGATAGATAGATAGATAGATAGATAGATAGATAGATAGATGCGGACAGAGTGGCGGACATTAAGTGCACCAGAAATCAAAACACAGTGAAATAATTAAAAAATATTATTTAACTTATCCATGAATGACGTTACGGCACAGATTCCAATTTACGAATTGTAGCCGGTGAGCTTGCAATACGTTCTTCTTGTCTGCAAGCGCTAAAATGTTATCCGAAAAATGAATTTGAAGGATGACTTGATAAGTATTACCAGAATGACAGCACTTTGAAGATATGCGCCATTAAACTCACCGTAAACATTCGCTGTTGTTCCATTTACTTTTTCAAGAAAACGCTCGTTTATGCCTTGAAGCATGACAGTAACTGGACCGCCAACGTATTTCGTCCCACACTTTGGAAAATAATATCTCGCAACTGGCGTCATCCTGGAAATTCATTTCCAAGTCAGCCTTGAAATTAATTTCTCGGATATCATTTCAGCGCTAGCAGACAAGCAGAACGTCTTGCAAGCTCACCGGGTAGAATTCGTAAATTGCAATGTGCCGTTAATTAGTGAATTCTAGTTATTACGTTAATTCGTGAATTATTGTTAATTAGTTCAATATGTTTCAATTCCTCGTGCTCGTGATGTCCGCCTCTTCGAATAATCCATCTCCAGGACAAGAATTATGCTTTCTGCCACAGGCAATTTTTAAAAATTCCTCAAAACATAAAATTGATCACCCCGTATAACTAACTCCTTGCAATCTATTGCAATACTGTTGTTTCAATGCTGTTGTGTTGTTTCATTCATTTACGCACTAGGGTAAATGAATGAAACAACACAAATATAGTCACACTACAAGCGTATCCCTCGAAAAGCTTCAATTGAGGCAATATCCGCCTATGTCTGAATTACACATGTTCTACGCAGACGCACGAGGGAGACAGACACACGATAGGGAGTCAATTCGTCCGGCACATATGATAATGTCTTAAAAGTAGTGCTGCAGTGCTTTCAGTGCCCTATACTGCACTGCCCTATATGGCCATGGACTCAATACCTCGGTAAGTAAAAAAGGCCGGTGTCAGTCGAACAAACGGAGTTGTTTTTCGAGGTGCTGTCTATGTGTAATGTGCTTGGGGGAGTCGAAGAGTAGGTGGCAAAAGTCCTTGCCGCTTTGGTCGCACTAACGTGTTCGTTCCGTCGATCGTTCACCTTTCGAATACTGTTGACCATAATCGTACCTTATTCACAAAACCAGCGCGCTGTAATTCTAAGTCCTTTCAGAGAAACGGCGTGATCACGCACGGCAGGATCACCAATGCTATTACATTGGTTGCCAAGAGGTTGCCTACGCTTGCGATTAAGACTTTGACAACTAAGTGCCAGTTCGTTTCCCGCTTTTTTTTTTTCAACAAAATATATAATGTCGTTGTTAGAGAACGGAATATAGAGAAGGAAGTCTCGGCGCCAGAGACTGTATTGGGAGCTTCTCTGTGTAATGCATATCAATCGGAACGCCAATCAATTATAATTAGAATAACAAAACGTATCAGGAGTGACCGGACAAAGATTAAATAAGAATCGTAGACGTCCCTACAATGTGATGCTTCTGAAACGCAAACGCGCGAACACCCAAGCAAAATGTGTCCCGCGGTCATCGAGTTTAGAAAAATGCAAAGACAATAAAAAAAAAAAAAAAGCGGTGGCATTAGTGATACCACCTAAGGACAAAGAGAGAACAAAAAAGTGCAACTTGATTACCCGCCATCAAAGGCGGGCTGCCACCAGCTGTCGGCCGTCTCAATTCTGGCTCAATTACGGGCGGCATTGAATTACATCGCCGGCGACAAAACGCAACCCGGACACCGGGGGAGAGGGGGAAACAAGGGACATTGTGAGGGACGACATCAGGAAAGCCAAGACAACACCAACAACAAAAACGAAATGGTGACGTTTAAAAGAGAGAGAGAGAGAGAGCCGGAGGAAGGCTCGTCAATCGGAGAGAGTGCGCATGCGCGAGTTCCAAGTTCATTACGCCAGAGACCCGTAAGCGAAAGCGACTGCGTCTCGCCGACGCGGCGTTCGCAGGGACCGCGCGAAGTGTCGCTCTCTCCTTCGCTCTCATCAGCACGTTGTACGACAGCGGCGGCCCCCTAATTTCATTAAAATGCGTCCTTAATGAGGCATAAATTGAATTAATATTCTGTCGTCCCACGTATATATAACCCTTTTTCCTTCCCTTCCACACGCCTTCGCATTTCGCCGTCACAGCTCGCTCTCTTCACCTCGCGTTCGCAGGCGAGCAGGCACGCAGCCAGGCAGGCGGCGCGGAGCTTCATGAAGACCGTCGCGCGTACACAATTTCGCTAAAGCAAAACGTTGAAAAGCGAGGCAATATTTATTATTTTCTGTTCCGGAGAGTTCCTTCGTGACGACGACCAAGGCGGCTGCCCACAGCCAGCTACAGCCTTTAATATCGCCGCCAGATACGCAGAGTTTCCGATCGTTCTGGGAAAGGGGGGGAGGGGGTAGCAGACCGCTCAGAAGTCTTCGTTATTAGCGCGACGTTAATTAAGGTTCCTGCTAAGCGCACGCCGTGCCTATATATACGCACGCATGGTCGAGTTGCTGCCGCAGCGAAGCGCGCGGTGTTCGCATTAAAAACGGATTAAATTTCTCGCGCTCGCAATCCGCGGTGATCTTTTCGGCGCCTCGGATACGCGCAGTGCGCGAAGGTGGTTGCGAGGACCGACGAAAGGAGAAGGAGCGGAGGATGGAACGAGGCTGCGATTTCCGCGGCTATTAACGGGTCGCGCTTTTTTCGAATATTGCAGCGGTGAGTGAGTGAGACTCCAGATTTCACCATTCAAAGCGTTTTGATGATGGCGCAAGTGCTGTGTCTGCGTGTGGCCGGCGGAATCCTGAGGAAGTGATTATCGAGAGAGCGTGCCCGTCGGGTCAGACCGCCGCCGCCTTTGACGCAGTGATATTTTGGTAGAGGCAGCTTAGCACTTGCACTAAGAAGCTAGCTTCCTACCCAAAAATGCATGAATTCACGCTTCGTACTTGGCGTTTCAACGCGTCTTAGGAATGTCGTGTTCCTATAGCAAAGTACATAACGGTTCGCGCGCACAGGGTCTGGCAACGTGGACAATGTCACTGGTTGTCACAGCGGAGGACGCAGTGGCGTGGCTAGAATGATTTCATAGGTGACATCATTCACTTGGCGGAGCCCGCGATATGGGCCTGTGTAACAGGAGAGCAGTTTTTTCACAAAGGCCTACTTTACGAGATGGTGACCAAAGCAACACGAGGGTGCCGGGAGAGAAATGGACATCAGGGTGACGGAGGTCGTAGCGGTGCTTCTGTTTGTCTTGAGACACTTGCAATATTGACGAAGGTGACTCGCTGTTTCCTTGAAAAAAGGTGGCTTACTTGAGCAAGTTGTTCCTAAAAGCCACTCTCTCACTTGGCAGGGCGAAAAGTCCGCCACGCCGCAATCAATGGACTATCTTTGCAGCATGTTTCTAACCACGCGTACGGCTAGGAAGGTTGCAGCTGACTTTGGAGTTCCGCTAGCTTAACTTGAGTTTTGCTATACGTGTGATTTTTTTATTATTGTCAGTCGAAGGTTTGAACCATTCAATGTTAAGTAAACCTCGTACACTTTCACTCGGGAAGTAAGATGTGCGTTTCCTTCAAGTCAGACAGGAGACATCTTTCGCAAGCGTAAGCACCTACGATCGTCTTCATTTTTACGAAGGTCACGTGCTTGAACGTAACAGCGAAACCACTTTTGCGTTCGGTGGCTTCAAGATATTCAAACACCGCTATTACTTCGTCTACATGAAAACATTTAGCTGACCAGCTGTCCCGCAAGTACAAAAGTATATGCAAAATTTTCCGAGATGCGTAGCTAAGGGCCCTTTCATGTGCCAAACTGAGGAATCACCGCCTCATAAATGCCACATTCAATGCATAGCGTTAACCACGAGTATCAGATACCCGTGAGCTAATCAACGTGTCTTCTCAGAAAAAAAAATAGCGAGAACAAGTTTTCCAACAGCGACCGAAAGGAATTCAGCGGTAGTCCGGAAGCGGGAAAAAATAATAACCAGGGATTAACGTCGGCAGAGTTCACTGAAGGAAGTCCTTATTCACCCTAACTCGCACATTCCCGGTCTACGTTCCTCTTTTTGACGCCTATTTACCGAGAGTCGACACACGTTCCTGGGGGAGCGCAGCAGCCGTCCCTATGGCTCAAGGTTTCGTGTTCCATAATTGCTTCAAGCAGTGTTCTCCCATTTCTCGCGTTCCGCGAGAAAACCGGGAACAGATTCCAACGGACGGGTCCTCGTAAAAAGAGCATGCGCCGCGAAACTTTCTTCGGGAAATCTGTTATCCCAGAAAGATGACAAAACAATCAAACTAAAACAGGGCAACAGAAAGTGTTTGGAACGCGCATGTCGGGTTTCGAAACTGGCCGAGAGAGAGCCTCGGTTACTAGAACCAGAGAAAGAAAATAAAAATAAAAACAAAAACAAAGCAAAATTAGACGTCAGCCACGACGAAGAACCGGCGCCGTAGTCGCGCGCCACCGAAGCCAACGGAAACCGAAAGCCCATTACTACGTCACGCCTCGGTAAAGTTTCAAGACAGTCGGGGACAGATGCAGGGTCTGGCATACGCGGGTCACGAAAGCCATTACTCGCCGAGCGCCCGCGGTTTCTGCCGCAAAGCGAGCCTATGGCCGCAGTCGTGGCAACTTGTCGCGCGCGCTCGCCGTGGTATCAGAGAACGCGAGAGAGCGCTCCGGGAACCACGTGGTGTCCAATGACCGGCAAAAATGCGGCCCCCTGCCCGACCGGCAGCTTGGAGACGAAAAGATGAAGTGAGCCGAGCGTTCATATGAGCCTAGCAGCTCCCCAACTGGCGCGATAATACTGAGCAAGGAACATTCATCATAGGAGGTAAAAAGGAAAACAGGAAAAGCGAGTGTTAGATCAAGGTAGATAAGTTTAGGCCTATAGCACTTTCACCATTCTAGAACCTACTATTCTGCGATGGTTAAGTGTAGCAGGGGCGGCATTTTCGAGTGATCACTTTCAGGTATACAACCGCTTTCAGCACACTTCGCGCGAATCGTAACCTGGCGCATCGCCTTCTTAAGGCCAAACTACACGTACGCGCGCCGCCGCGCGATATCTGGAGCTCGCGCGCCTTGCGTTTGTCGCGCCTCGCGATTAATGGCGGTTTGAGCCTACATGACGCGCGCCAGCGCGCGTCCACTTGGCTCACTGTTTTCGCCTTGGTAGACATCGTTCCGCATTTTTGTGATGTAGACAGAGCACCGATATTTGCCTGGAGAAAATATCTGGGCTCGGCCTGCGCTTCGACGCATATACGATCTGTCCTGCAGCATCCACGCATGCACGAGGCGCGTGGGCGCGAGCTTTCGCGCGCCGGCAAGTGTATACGTGTAGTTTGGCCTTTACGGCCGACGATGTTCCTAGCAGTGTGCCAAGCTCGACATCTTCTCACAGTACGAACAACGCCTTCGGCCCTATACCTCGACGAAGTCTGGTGCCGAGTCACGTTAAAGCGGTTGCACCCACGAAAATGATCGATCCAGAAAGGCTGTGCTAAGGAGAAGTCGGTGCTTTGTCTAACGGGATGATCTAGGTCCACGAATCAACTTTTTATCAATAATAAATCTCTCTCGATCTCTATCCTTGTAGCGATAGCAAACGAAAGTGAACCTGTACAACGAGCAAGATAATGGTGCCAGAGTATATGGATATCATAATATTAGCTTTAAACTTAATGTGAACGCACAACTGCCCAATTTCTTCTTGCCGAATTATTTCACGAAGAAGAATGAAACAAGGGAAATTAAAGTAACAGACTCCAACCGACCGTACACTCAGCTCACCGCATCGTTAAGCTTAACACTCTTCACGCGTGCCGAAACACAACATGCCCTGACGCCATCGCAAACGCCTCGTGCTTGCCCCCCCTCACGCAAAAGTCAAGCGCTCGCCACACCGCCGTTCCCGCGTAACGGGCTTCGGTCAAGCACGGAAACGGGACGGGCCCCGGCCTCCGAGCCACCACAACGCCGGCGAGCACCGGCCACGCGCCGAGGACGCAGCTCTGCAAATTGCTTCCGCGTGTCGACCCACTAATTAATTCGTTCATTGGAATTTTAAACTGCAATCAAGCTGCTCGCCTCGCCGAAGAGGAGCGGGATGCGCGACTTCCCGGCTAACGGCAGCGGTTCCACAGAACTACTAGCTTCGCTCCGCGCATGGTCGAGGAAACGGGCTCTCGGAAAACGCGCCGACGCTTTTCCGGTGCCACTCTCTCTCTTTCTCTCTCTCTCTCTCTCTCTCTCTCTCTCTCTCTGTGTGTGTGTTAAACGTTGGTTACCTCCAATTCTCACACACTTCAGCACGTCCCCTCCCCCTACTCCGCCCCCTGTTTACCTTCCTTAACACCTAGCTTTCCTCTCGAAACTCTAACCTCTATCACTCCACACATCTCCCTCTCCCCATCTTTGTCAAGCGTTGTCCCCCTCAATTCCTCCACTCCAACACCTCCCTCCTATACCCACCGCTTACCTTCCCTAATGCCTAACTTTCCTCTCCAATTTCTCACCTCTCCCACCCTGCAAATAAGACTCCCGAGAGAGCGGAAGTGGGAGGGGAAAACAGGAAGAGAGAGGCGGGAGACGCCCGTTTCCACAAAACTGCTTTCCGCTCAAACTACAATCGGTGAAACGAGCGGAACTGAAGCCAGTTCATCCCCCCCGCACTCACTCCCCGAACAATTAGCGACGCGTCGTCACCGCGCCGAACGTCATTTCAGCGCTCGTTCAAACGGATGAACTGTCGCGACTTTTTCGTACCGTCGGAAAATGGGGAGGGAGAGAAAAAAAAAGAAAACAGAAACGCAAGAACTACACATTTAGCACACGGCAATGCCCAAACTTCGTCGCGCGGTTGAACGATGTGATGACTTAACGAGGTTTCCTCGCGCGCGGAATAAATAGTTGTTCATAAATTACGCCGGGTGGCGCGCGAGCAATTATGTCGCAAACTTCAAATCGGGCGCGTAAACATACTGGACGGAAATGACTCAGAAGGCACGCAACGGCGTTTAGAAAAGTTCAGGTGTGATAATTAAGCGAGACTAACAAGGCGCCGCCGCGGCTGTACTTTCTAGTTACCCTTGGCAACCTCCATGCACGCCTTGCTTTTTTCTTGCTTTTTTTTTCGTTTTTTTTTTACAAAGGCTACATACTTTCCCTTGTTAGTTCATGTTCGCTCGAGGGACAATTACTTGCTGGATTTCGGAAAGCCTCACTCAATTTGATAAATAAAGCCGCAGAGGAGAGGCAACGAAGCTTCCACGTCTTTCACAAGCGGCGTTCCTGCAGACCTTTCTTATTTCCTTCAGCTCATGTACTTTCTTTGTTTCACGCAAGAGAGAGAGAGAAAGGTAGTGAGGAGGAAGGAGGTTAATAGTGGCCGCGCCCGGTTGGCTACCCTACGCGAGGGGAAAGGACAAGAGGGAACCGCGTGACACTCTTGCAGACGTGATTGAACTGTAGAGCACATTAGGTGCCGGGGTTCAAAGTTCGGCTCTTCAACAATATGCTTAGCGTACTAGTCTCAGTGGTAAGACGAGAGACCGTTCTCGAAAGCTAAGGTCCTGGGGCCTTTGGCCCAAGAACTCTGGTACGCACACGGCAACCAAAGCGCTAATGCGCCATCTGACGACAACCGGACTAGACGAGCGCTTGTGACTATATACGTAAGTGAACACTTCGCGTGAGTAGTCATCGTTTCGATTGAGAGTTAGTCGCATAAAGCAGTGACTACGTAAAAAGCGGAGACGTTCTCTGACTGGGCACAGGCTAGCAGCTTAGACCTCGTTCGCGACGGTCGCGTTCGAACTGAACTGAAAAGCAAAAAACTACCAGGTACACAATTATGGGCACATTCTAGAAAAAAATAACCAATAAAAAAGTAAAGTGGATGACTCCGATACGGCGCTCCTCAAAGCGCAAGCGTAACTTAGCAATCTCAATATACATCACACCGCATCATAAGCGTAGATTCTGGCGGATTTAGTTCCAGAATATACTGATGCTACAACAACATATTTATCAATTCATCAATCAATCCAGTCAACTCTAATACTTATTTAATAACGTTAGGGTCAAATATATACAGCTATATCCCCAAAGCTCCCATGAAACTTTTGTCAGGAGGTAGTACGCATCTCCTACGGCCAAACACTGTAAGGAATCAGAGTAGATTTTTGTTATTAAATGTATTTAAGGAGCGGTTGGTGGTCACATATAGGCACCAACCTCACCTTAAATACATTTAATTTAAAAAAAGATCAGAGTAGAGCATTGAGCGAGTTTCGATGTTCCCTTTTATGTACGGCACCCAAGAAAAACAAGCATTTCGTTATTTTCATAATTTGTGTATTTTTCTCTTTTTTTACAATGGGCTTATGTTTGGTGCTTCTTGTATGGCTAAGCGAAAAGAAGTAGTCGGCATTACTTATAACCAGCGGCTACTAAACCCGAAAGAAGGGGGGGGGGGGAGAGAGAGAGAGATTGGAAGGAGGCACTCTTTGTTAATGCGTGATGTGAGGAAAAGCTGCGGTATGCAAAGCGCGGCCTTGAGGTAAACTTATTATATTTAAATTGTAATGCGTTAGCATTCTTCGGGTACTACACACACTTTTCGGGGGCCAATGTATGTTTGTATCCAGCCGTTTTCACACCTATCTGGGTTTCGCATTTCGGAGGCCACGCACGGGCTTCGCGGCGACGGCGCTAGGTGGCGCCGCGAGAAATCCCGCTCGCGGTGGCAATACGTTGTGTCCCTATATTGATTCTATGCTAAACGCATTACCTTCGACAGTCATCGTGAGACGGGTTCTCCCGAATTCCATTTATTTTTCTTTTAAATGCGAAGCATTTCTTGCCGGCGGCTCTGTCCGTCGCTCACGCGTCCCACACCCCCACAGCGCATGCGCGTCCCCTCCCCCTCTCCCTCCTCTCCTACGCTCCCCCCTTTCTCTCCTCTAGGAATCCTGTACGGAGCGGCGCCCGCGTGCCACACCCCCACAGCGCATGCGCGTCCCCTCCCCCTCTCTTCCTCTCCTACGCTCCCCCCTTTCTCTCCTCTAGGAATCCGGAGCGGCGCGCTCGACAGGTGGTGCGACAGCTGCATACTCCGCTGGGGGCGCCACGGTAGGTCCGCGGTATGAAAATGACGGAGCGCGCGCGCCTCATTCTCTCTCCTGTGCAGCGCCGCGATGAGCGCTCGGGCCGCTGCCGCGAAACCATCTCCCGCTCAAGCTAACCATCTCCCCGCTGCTTCGCATCCACACATGGTTCCCTTTAGCGGGAGATGGAGTAATTTTTTTTTTACTTTCCGGGTGAGGAAGATGGGGGGTTCCAGCTCCAACGCTCAAAACAACCTATTCGGAGCCCTTGCTCACGCCTTAGTCTTGCACCGACAACATGCAGCGCTATGCGAAAACGCCAGAGGAGTATTAGTTAGTGTGAACCAACCAGAGTGTGATGAACGAACATGACAAACCTTTCTAACAACACCAGGTGTTGCAGGCACGCATGTGGAAGGCTTTTCTTTGTGTTCCCAAGAAGAACTCCTTTTTCACCACAGTAGACTGCCAGTGGCACAGCCACAGAAAGCTTTCTGTGTCTCCTGTTTCGTTGCATGAATTCCAAAGTGTAGAACTGATACGTCTTTTCTTGAATGATCACGCGGTCGTATATAGAAAGAGCCTGTTTATATCAGATGCAGTAGTGAGGCTTTCCAAAATTCATAAATGTCTGCCTTGATGGACGTGTGGTAAATAACTCAGTGACACTGCAACTGCAAGCGACGCTCAGGTGTACCAACTGCCAGCCTCGATCACTAGGCTAAACTTGCATGTCCACGACCAACAGAACCACCACAAAGATAGGCGAATACCTCGAGCAAGGCCGGGCGCCACAGATCTCGATGTGCGCCTAGAAACTGCACAGAATCGGACCCCTACTCGATCAAAACAGCGCGTCGCTGTAATAAAACCAGTTACTTTTATCGACCAAGACAAAAATGCGAGCGCCAGTGCGGACGACATTTACTGTAAAGCGTGCTCCGCCGCGCGAATACCATTCCTGAAAGAAAGCCCGTTTACAGGAAACAAAACAAAATGATTGCAAATAAGCGGGCGCAGTAAGCGGCGAAAAATCGCCAACTCGGCGGACCTCGCATCTTTATGCATGTAATTTCGGACAGCCGACGCGCGCTCTATCGTACATCAAAGCACACGCCAGCGCATAAAGTACGTACGCTACGCACGTACAGAAAAAAACCATTCCTGTGCATTAATCTTGCCACAGTTCCCAGCCATCGCGGCCACCTCGGCGGGGCCGCAACGACTCGTCTACAACTAAAGCACCGTGACGGTGACGTGTGGTCGATGCTGTCCTTCGGCAACGCCCCTTTCTAAACCGACGTCCCTGGTTCACGTAGGGGGCAGCGGCACTTCCCTACACGATTCTCCACTTTCTCCCTTTCCTACCTCCTCTCTCAGCGCGTGCGAGATGCCCGGCAGAGAGACCGATTCAGGGTGCCTTCCATCAACCATTATTTATGCAAACCACACACACACACAGACGGACGTAGGACAAAAAAGCGCTCGAACAGCGAGACCAACCCGTCGCCCCCGCAGGGCGAGCAATTGAGGGCGGAACTCGCAATCGTAAATGTGTGTGTATTTATGTCACCGCGGCCCCTCCGTGTAGGCTGCGACGGGCTCGGACCATCAGGGCCGAAGCTCACGTATGTACTTGTGGTAGTAGTAGCAGTAGTAGAAGTAGTACTCTAGCCGCAGGTAGAGGCGCATGCTAAACGTGAAGTATATTACCAGCTGTGCGCCGCTGGCTGCTGTTCGGAAACGAGTTTCGCATTCAAAACGAGCGCTCGCTCTTGAGAGAGCGGGGAGCCATCAGTTACCACGGAGCGGAGTCGCGCCCGTGAAAAGTGCAGTATGCCGGATGGTTAAATAGCACGAACTTTACAGTTATAGTAACTGGTGTCACGAGAAACATTTCGGTCGTCTTTTTTAAGTCGATCTGCATCGAAGTTTCCTAACACGATCTAAGTACGAAGCTCGAATGACTAGAGAACGATCGATGTAGAAATTATTACGTGTAGTAGTACTCGACATGTATTGGGCTAGATCTGAGTCGACTCAATCAGGCCGGCGCGACTCTGATGAGATCTAATGGGCTATCACATGACTCACTACGCTGTGGCAATCAGACAGTGTTGAAACGGCTTTAGGTTGACGACCATATCATAAAGCTTGATTTAACTTCAAAGAAGAAAGCACACGCGTTAAAATATCAACGAATAGTTTGCCACTATATTATACCAAACAAGCAAACAGGTCGCCCTAAGACATAAGAAGACTCTTTAGGTGTGTGTATAATTCGCCTTCGAAACTTGACTAGCGATTATTCCTGGCAAAAGGAAAAAAAATACATAAATAGTGAGCGCAATGAACCAAGCATGAAAAAACGAATATTAATGAACAGGCTCAGTCTAGGGACGTGACGAGGTAAAGCTAGTTTCATACAATCCAAAAATGCCCGCCGACTAAGAGCAGTATCTCATCAGCGTGACAGTATCGCATGCTCAACTAAAGAGTTGTAGCGTGTCCTACATTTAATAGCTTAACCACAATACCGCCACACCGAAAGTGTGGGGCGGAACAGCAGCGCTAACTGCGAAACATTCAGACGCTTTGCGAAGGAAGACTCTCTCTGAGACGTTATCACGTGGCAGGAATCTTCTCGTGGAAAAGAAATGGATCCAGAAAATGCCTCCATCAACGTTAACACGTTGTTAACAACTCTCCAATATAAAATGATTACAGCATAAACTTCCAACGCAGTGAGAGTAGTGCTCGCTTTGGCTGAACGCAGCGAGACAATCTGCCGCCACCAGAGCCGCCTACCGGTGCTCTGGCGATGGTAATGCGCACATGTCACATTAAGAGACTTTAATAATGCGTATGCAGGTAGTTTTAACATTACCGGAGCAGTGCGGCGCCATCAGCTGCCATTACCGGAGATAAATGTTCTCTGAGCTGTTTCCAGGTGGCGATGCATTTTCCTGGGTATTATAAAAGGAGTCATGATATAAGACTTGCAAGGGGCAGCCTTCGGTTGGCGTCGACAAAGCACCCTACGGTAGTCGAATCAAAGTGAAGCTTACGTTTGTTCGTGAACCCTTGCCCATATTTCACTCGCCACCGGACACAAGCAAGGCGTATAGCGCTACAGGGTTGACGAATTGGGTGACAATTTCAGCTACAAAAGTGACAGCTCGCTTCAGTGCTAAACCATAGCAGACATAACGAGATAAGGGAAAGACATGCAACAGATCAATCGGCAGTGCCACATGTTCGTGCATACGGCAGCTCCGTCATGGGATGGGCAGCCATCCTGAAACGGCGGGCTTCAGAAAAAAAAAAAAAATAGAGAGACTAAAGCAAGGGGAGGAGTAGGACGGCTGGTCTTGTCTGTCTGTGTCTTTCAGCCGCCGACCTCTGCCGAAGGTACGTACCACCGTGTAGCCACTTTTAATGTCCCGCGCGGCAGAGAGCTTGTCACACGGCTGAATAATCCTGAACCCATTTTCATTTCGCAGACGACGCCTTTCGCATTTATACCGCTTCCACTCTCCTCTACTCCCCTTACATCAATGTCCCCCCCCTCCCCCACTCAGCTCTCTTTCCCACCTTCCTACCGTGCGCATATCCTACTAGACAACACCCCTTTCCCAACATTCATGTTGGTCACTCATTGAGCTTGATGATTTTTTTTCTCCCCCGCTTCGTTATTTCACTTCTGTCAGGGCGGGAGGAAGGCAGGTTGTGAATCCGAAACGACGAGCATTGTAGAGGGCGCGCGAATAAAAGAAATGGTGAAGAGAAGTCAAGCCACCGCGGCGCCTACCTCGTCGCACAACCATCAGCAGAGCGAGACGGCGCTTTTTTTGAGACGAGCTTGCATTCGAAATAACGGCCGGTCGGCCAGCCGTCCGCCCCATGGGTTCATTAATATGGACGCTTTCGGTGGGGCGCCCGGCGCACGCAGCGCTACGGCGACGAGTGCGAAAAAGAAAGAAAGGAAAAAAAATGTTCGACGCTCTTTCTACCTCGGTAGCAACGGCAGCATTCATCTCTAAGGCCAGGGTAATCAAAAACTGGCGACCATCAGTGACGTCACTACGGCGAACGCTTGAGAACGCTCGGACCAAGTCGCAGAGAAACGCCGTGAACGTTAAAAAAACAAATCTGCCTGATGGTAAAAGGAACACCGCGAACGTCGTCTTGGGTAAGGAAATATGCTGTAGGAGAACGAGCTCGTAAGAGGACAATATAGAACGCATTTCTGGCTTCTTTTTGGCCGGGCGACGTTAGCCGGCGTCGGCGAGTGCATTTTGCACTGCACGACAACCTGACGACTTTAGTGACATGATTACCAGATCACATGCACGATGCGACATTCGTTTTCACCGGCGATTACGTGAATGACATCTCGACGGGGACTACGGCGCAGCCACCACGTAGCCTAAAACGAACGCATCGACTCGAAGACAAGCCTTACAAATAATGCGGCCGAAAATGCTTTGCATATAACCGCCGCTTAAACGCCCATTAATAACCTAGTGACGTGACTTAAGGAATGACGAAGGTTGCATCTGTTCTTTAGAGAGAGACAGAGAGAGAGAGAGAAAATAAGAAAAAGGCTGTGAGATTAGCCAATCGTAGTTCGTGTTTGCTACCCTGCACGGGGGGGGGGGGGGAGAGGATATAAGCACCAAAAGAGGGAAAGAATGGGAGAGAAAGAGAGCACTAGTATACGCACACACTGTGAAAGCACACATCGTGTCAATAAATGGTCAATAAGACTTGTCGGCTTGATGCGCAGTAGTAATAATCTCGTTGCTTTTTGCGCCACCGATATCCCGCAACAATGGTCCAAACATCTTCACTTTCTAAAACATTTCTTGTGATCCCAACATTGTACGAATAGCCAAATGTGTCCTCAAAAGGATGGCGAGATGGCGAAGAATTCCCGCTCATAATGGAAGAGGTTAGTCTAGCGAGAGGCATCGCATACTAACTCAAGGTGTAATAGATGATGAGATATTTAAGAAAGAGAATGAGACAAAGGAATTAAAAAATAGACGCAACCACACGCGGAATACACTTGCACAGCAACTCAAAGAACTTTTCAGTCGTACATTGAAGCATGTATCCCACAGCGGGGCTGATCAGGGAAATAAATACACCAAAGAGAGTCAAGAGCGAAAAAAGTAGCCCCACAACCTCGACACAGCAAGAACAGGGTGCATGGACCCGAACTCAAATGCAGTGATCTTGTTCTCTCTTTTGAGGACGCAACAATGCAAGAGAACGTAACGCGACTCCGTTAGGAGCCTAAGGGCCCATTCACACTTGCGACTAGGCGAGGTCGCGCGACCGATTGCGACTGCCGACCAGAAAGCTACTCAAGACGACCGATGTTCACACTGACAAATGCGACCGACGAGTCGCTAAACCGAAATGTGTCACGATATGCCGTTCACGGCTGCTTGAAATGTCACTGCCGCGTAAAATAAGCGTCAGCATTTACGGGCGTCCTGTTCCTTCGCATCTGATTGGCTCAGCTGTTCTGCAACTGCAGTCGCGCGACTGAAAAATCGAGCAGTGAGCTACTGAACCGAAACGGTCGCATTTCGAGAAAAGCGACCATTTGCGACTACTTGCCACTGGTCGCGTTGCGACCAACTTAGTCTCGCGACCACTGCCAGTCGCCGGTGTCAATGAGCCTTTAAACGACGCAGCCTACAATAAAACAGACAAAAAAACGCAAAATGAGAAAGAAGAGGGCAGCACCAGCCTATACGCGCTTGCATGGCTGCACAAGCTGCAAACGTGGCGCTGTTATGCATTTTTTACTACTTCCGTCACGTCGCTCAACAAACTTTCGCTACACTGTGTACAGAAATTAGCAGGACATTTTCCCCGCACGAGAGAAACCACGCCGCCGATAACATCTGCGAGCCTGTGCTGAGGAAAAAATGAGAGAGCCAGGACGTAGCGGATGACCAAATGAGAGGGCAGACGAAGAAAGAAAGAAAGAAGGAAAGATGACGCACGGAATAAACCGCGCAGTCAGACAGCGCGCACGCGCACGGGCGGGCGCGCGGGACTTTCTCGACTGTCAGGGCTGACTTTGCGCCGCGGCGAATGACAAATTACAAATTCGAGTCATAAAAGCGTCGAGGGGCGCCGCTTTAATTACGTAAACGAGGTTTTTTCGCTCTCCTAATGGTTCCGTAATGTGTTTCAAAGTTGCCCCAGCAGTCGTTTCGCAGGCGTGTTTGCGTACGGAGCGCGGCGCAGAAAGGGTAATGAGCGAAGTGAACATAAAAAAAGAAAGAACTCAAACAAAGCTAAACACGAGAGAAAACAGCAATAAAATGCACGAAAAGAAGGGAAAAGAAAGGACAAAAAAAAAACAGGCAAATGTTTACTGCTCTGAAGCAATGACGAAGCAAGCTAACTCTCTCTTCCAATAGAGTACTAGAATCAAACATGGACGGACCCTTGAGGGCGTAAACAAGTGCCAGTAACGGAATACCAATATTGAAAAATTAGATAGCCGAAAGCGTAGCTAAACCAGCTGATTCAAAACCTAAGATCAGATCAGATTATGGGGTTTAACCTGTCAAGAAATACACAGGTTTGAAGAGACGCCATAGCGGGGGACTCCGGATAGGTTTCAGACCATTAGGGGTTACTTAACGTGCATCTAAATGTAAGTGCGCGACCATTGTTGCCCTCTGCACTGGTAGGAATGCGGCCGCCGCGACCGGAAAACGAACCCGCAACCTCGTGCTCTGTCGCAGAACGCCATAGACCAGAGCCACAGCGACGTGTCAGTCAACATCGGGCGAACATCTTGGTCTGCGACGTCATAGGTGACGGTGACAAAGATGTCGATAACCATGCCGACGCCTGAGAAGTTAGAGAGCGGAAACTCTTCTAACTTCGTAAGCGCTGTTTATGAATGTGAGGCCGAGAAACCGCCATTACCCTAAGCCGGTGCGGACTCCGCGTACTTGGTTATTCAAAAGTGGACGTTGTGCTTCCCCACTCTGTGCCTTCTGTGGTGAAATGTGGTTCTGGCGCAACAAAACTAAGAGGAAAGAAGAACGGACAGAAAGAGCGCCAACTTGTAACTGAATTTATTCCATATAAACACTCATATAAACAGGAGTGGCATGCGCAGAACCAACAAGTTTACTACACGTGTACAAAAAAGTTTTTTCTCTTTTTTTTTATTTTACAATTTACCATAGGGAATCTAAAAATTGGTACTCATTATTGTGCAATGAGACCGATGGGACACTGACACAAGCATCACCCTTTTGCTTTATGAAAAACGCCTCCAGCAATGCACGTGCCAGCATTCCACGACTCTTAGCTAGTAGACGCCTGTCAGCAAACTGCGGCTCGCAGCCACACGAAGTACAATGAAAGGACAAGTGCGAGCCTGTACCATTTTTCATCGATAATCTGTGTTCCCTCAATCGGTTGTTAGTGCAACGTCCAGTTTGGCCGATATATACTCGGCCGCAATCCAGAGTTGTCTGGTGGACCGTGCCGACAGCACAGCGCCGAAAAGGCTTGGTGTGCTCCTCTGTGCACGCAGGCTTGGCCCTTTGAGAGGCAATGCGGGCGCAGAGCCTCGACAGCTTATTAGGCGCAGAGAAAACCACAGGAGCGCCGTGCCAATTCGCAACCTCTCTCAGGGTGTGCGAGAGCTTGTGCATGTACGGCACAACTTGCGGTCTTTTCTTATTTCTCTGCTGCTGACCGGGCCCTCTGCTAACGCCCTTCAACCTCTGGAGAAGCATCTCCGACACACTCCGAAGAAGGGAAGCCGGCTGCAACCAGTCGCGATTCTAGCAAGTGAAAGCTCTCTTCCATCGTGTGTACACATGACTTCATGAGCGCAGACCGAAAACGCATCGTCGCTATAGCCCTTTTGACGAGAATAAGAGTTCGCGGAATCGAACGGGAGTAAATCTTTTCGCGCTCGGGGTCTATATTGCCAGCATATATGTAGCTCACCTAGGGTCATATAGATGTCTAAAAACTGCAGGTGCATGTTCGAAGGTAGTTCATGGGTAAAGGTTAAACCTTTTCCGTGCTGTCTGAATAGGGATAAAACTGAATCTACTTCATGAGACATTCTGTGGTGATATCGGCGACATTGAACATTTCATTTGGCTATGCCCGCAGTTCGACACAGAAAGAAAAGCGATGGTCGACAGCCTGCAAAAGAGTGTTCTTACGCAGATGAACTTTTGAAGACGTCGTTTTCCCCGGAGGGCCCGCGGCAATCAGGAAGAGAGTGCAACGACTGTTGATTGCCTTCCTGCAAGACAAGGGGCCCATCGACACCTGGTGACACACCCCTAATCTCAACTCATAGGAGGCTTAGGCGGAACAATTGCCAGCTATGTATGCTAGACTAACCCCACCTGCTGCAATATCACCATCACCACCACCACCACCACCAACACCGCGAAGAACACTCGGACTCACCAAACACACTTACAGTAGTACAGTCGATGCCCTGATGACACATTTGTAGTGCGTAATTGCATAGATGCGTATGAAGCACGAGAATGCCGGAAACAGAAAACACAAGGAAGGATAAATCCCTGCGCCATGTACGAGTCCCATCATCGAGAGAATGCTGGTTACAAACTTCCGTGGCGAGTATCACCACTAAAAATAAGGACAGAAAGCGAAGAACCACAGGACACCATGCTGTGGCCCATCATAAATATGTTACAAACGTGTCGTTATCCTCTTAAGTTACAAACACGGAAACGTAATGTATTGTAATATGTGACCACATAAAGCCAACAGACAATGCAGCCAAGGAAAGCAACGGGGAAATTAAGTGTGGTTGAAATTGGAATGTAGAAAATAATGAAGAAAAGGGAAATGAAAGTGGGCGAAAAATAACTTGTCGCCGGCGGGAGCCGAACCCACAACCACGAGGTCATGATTAACAAAATCGGCACCTCGGTTCCGCTTCTTCTTTCATTGTAATATATGGACATTCGTGACTTGAAGAGCACAGCGAACTTGAGAGCTATGGCGAAGAAATGTATGACAAGTGCTTCCGCAAGTCTTCCATGCACAGTGAACCATATACTTAGCCCGACCTCCTTTTCCTTCCATCATTACATCATATCATTTTGATGTACAGCGTTCATTACATTCTTTATTCGCCATAGCCTACCTCAGCGCTTTGGCCTTCGTCTCTAGCGTAATGACAGGCCTCGACACACCGCAGTAAGCACAGTTACATACATCGAAAATAAAAAAAGACGAAGAAGAAAGAAAGCTGGAATGACAGGAAAATCAAACTCGGCACCTGAAGCAAGGGCGCAAGAGCGAATGTGAGAAAGAGATAGAGAGAAAGAAAAGAAAAACGTAACGAAGACCCCGGGACGTGGGCTATAAAGGCGCGTCAACCGTGGCCGTCATTACCGAATTTCATCAACCGGCCCCGAAAAAACTTCCGCGGAGGGGGAGAGGGGTGTGGGTGGAGGAAGGGGTTCCAGTGGCGGCCCGGCAATTACACACCGCGGCAACAACGACCTCCTGTTTGCCTTTTCTTCTCCCTAAAAAGTGCACGCTCGGGATCTCTTCCACGCTCTTTCAGGCGCGCGCCAAAACGGATGGACTGCTACATTGTCCCCCCCCCCCCCCTACTTGCCCCCCTCACCCTCCCTCTCAAGCTCACTCATCTCGTCGCCCCACGCGTCTCGAGCTGCTGCCTACGTCTCGCTTAATTATGCCAGAAAAGTTTCAAGCTCCGGGCCATGCCTTGTTGCAAGCAGCGCCGTACCGGCTCGCCTTGTCTCTTTTTCTTTTGTTTGGCCCGCAAGGCTGCCTCGCTCGGGCGACGGGAAAAGCGGTGGACCGGCTCGCGCTTCGCATCGCCTAGCTCTCTCTCTCGCTCTCTTTATATATCTACTATAAGGAACGTGGAGGCGAGAAAAAGCGCGCGTCTCGTGTATACGGTTTTGCGACGACGACCTCATTACGTCGAAACAGCCAAGCCGAGCCGAGCCGAGCCCGAAGGGGCATGCGAGAGTGAGGCGACGTTGGGGGGTTGGGAAAGACGGGGGCGAGGAGGTGTTCGCTTTTCTCGCTTCGGCACCGCTTTATCCCCCCTCCGGCGACCGCAGCGTTGACGTCGGACGGCCGCTTTATTAATAAAATAATTCTTAATAACGAGGCAACCCGACAGCTCCGTCACAGTTAAGTTGCGAGTCAATCCACCGACGCTCCGTCGACGTCAACCCTTCGGGCCCTACCGACGCTGCTTCGCTCGCGGTCTCTGTTTACTTGCGCAAGACTCTTTCCTTTTTTCTTCTTCTTCACGCCCTTCTTTGTCCCTACGCGTCGCTTTGACCTTGTGGCGCTAAAATAGCGGCCTGTTTCTTTTCACCCTTGATTAAAAGAAGGTGAAAGAGGCACTGAAACACCCATCGCGTTCACCCTTGCACGCGATTCAGTGCGTGATCTCTCGACCTTTCACTTTCAGCAAGATGCGCAAAAGAGCGTCATTACGAAATGCAGCGGTGTGGTTCGACCGTTATGGGGGCAGCATGAGCTCCGAGATCGGGCGACGAAAAACGGCGCCCGCGATATCGAAGGCCACGTCTACGGTATAGCTTCGTGACTTCGTAGCATCTCATCTTACGAACAGTGCTAAATGAAATAGAGCCAAATGAATTAAAAGGCCGGATACAACCTCGACATAGCAAGCGTGAAGGCATTCTTTGATCCGACCTCACCCGAAAAGAACAGGGCCGTCAGCTCCAACGTGATCATCGAAGATAAGTAGGGTGTGCGAATAAGCTATTTTTGAGACCGAATCGAATACTTACGAATTTAACCGTGTCAGAAGCGAATTGAATCGAATACTTTTCGAATAGTTTCTGAATTATGAATCGCAGTTTTCGCAATTGTTATGAAACAATCTTCGCCATACTAGTATTCTCAAGGATACCAAGTTTCTGTCATTACATAGCCCGTTATGAAGCGCTGTTCAATAAAAGTACAAGTGGAGCATTAAGAACTCACAAGTAGTTTTCTTGCAAGCATAAAACTCTTCGGAGAATGCAAATGATCACTGTATAGCTTGTAAAGCATGGCTTCCTAAGCGACGTAACCTGGTCCACTACGTAAATGCGAATTTTGTATGTCAATACAAAATTCGAACTTTCGTATGGTATGAAATTTATCGTACAATTGCTCCACTTCTATGTTTAATTGGGAACAGTTGACGCGCTGAGATGTTCCAAAGCTATTCGAAAAGTATTCGTAGCTATGATAACTGGCTGTTCGATTCGAATACAGAATCGCATAGGAAATTCGATTTGTTATTCGAAAGTTTCGAATAATCGCACACCGCTGAAGATCAGAGTTAGCGAGCAACCAATTGCTCTGTAAGGTGTTTTCGGACGTTGCTCTAATGTTTAGGTGCCTGACGCAATTCCTTGAGCGAATAAAGACGTTAGAAATAAAGGAAAACCGAATCAAACGGTAAGAATATTTATTAGGACGAAATGCGGCCGCTGTAGTGGCATGAAGTGTAATGAAGTGTAGTGAAGTGTAGTGTCATGGCATCAAATGTTGCGCGACACCAGACAGGGACACAACAAGGAACAACAGACACAGTGCCAAATAAAAACGGATCACGTAAGCGTTGTGTGTGCGTCGTTGCATCTTGTGTCCATGATGTCCTGGTGTTGCAATTCCCTTCATCCGAATTAAACATGTCGGACCAACGAGCCCACATCGCCACATTTGTCGACTGCATTCGTGCAACTGCCGCGAGGAACATGGCAATATTGCATGAATCTGGACGCCAACATGGAAACCATCTTTCTTAGTTTCTAAACCACGTCCAAACACGTGCGTAATTTATAGAACCATAGTGTGCTGAAGTCGTCGTAGCAATAAAAAAAAAAAGCCAAAGTAGGCGAATCAGGCAAGTTTAAACACATACAGTGAGCTTACATTACGTGATACAAACTGTACTCAATATTCGCAGGAAATACAGCCCGCTTTCAGTAATTTCCGGAGGGATACTCGTGCTTGATTTGGTTGCGTGTCTGTGGCAATCAAAACAATCACTGATGGGCGAATCACCACTTTAGATTGATTGATTGATTGACTGACTGACAGACTGATTGAATGGTTAATTGATTGATTGAATTAAAAGCGAGTAATGTTTGCAATTCGCCCACACCTAAATGTGGACGCCGCGTCCGGGAGTTTAACACGCTAGCTCATGCTCAACAGCAGAACGCCATAGCAATTGCACCCCCACGATGGGTACCACATTCTGATAACAGGCGTATGCACTTAATAGATGCATAATGCATGCGGTTAAACTGAAAAAAAAAAACGGATCCCGTAATATATCAGAGAGCAACGAAAAAGAACGCACGTACGCCCCTGTCTATGAAAGAAACGACAAAAACAGCGCTTAATCTACGCCTCGTCTTCGTCTCTTATCCATCATGATAATAAACAAGCACGCCTAATCTTAAGCCAGTCATGGCACGCTTTGTTCCCGCTGAAAGCAACAGGGTCACGGAAGGGTACATTAAGGCGAACAATGCGACCAGCTCCATAAAACCTTCTTCAATAACGCCCGCCTCGTATAATGACGTTACTTTATTTAAACTGCACCTCTGCATTCTTTCCCAAGGTTTTCTTTGAAACCGACTGCTTTCTCTTCTTTAATTGTGTAGATATCTACCTCCCTTTATATATATATTGTGCCTATAGGTTACACACCACGGCTCTTTTTTTTTAGTGCCTTTCACCCCACGATATATAAGGCATGTTCTTTTTTTTCACTCTTGCTTTTTTACCACTCGCATTTTTTTTGCTTAAGTTTTTTTCTAGAGGCTTTTACACATGAGGCTCAAACTCGGGGCTCCGACGCCTGTACTCTTCCCTGCACCCTCAACCGGTGACCCCCTGCAGGGCAACCTCGGAACGCTCCTCTCTCGGGACAGTTATGTGGGTGCGGTTCGTGTTTTTAATACCAGCGGAACACGTGCCTCTGCTAGCAATAAGGTGTTCCGCGGTCCGGAAACAATGCGCCGACCTCGACGAAGCTTAATGGCTTCTTTATGCTGTCGCCGTGCTCGTAGAAGGAAAAGCGCACACGATGTGAAATGGGGCAGTAAGGGAGAGCGGCATCGTGACGGCATCCAGGCTTGAAAGTAATGAAGAGGTGAAAGCCCACGAAACTTATTAAGGAGGCTTTAGAGCTTCTCCGCCGCTTCTTCCTTTCTTTTTTTTTCACTCGATGATGCATTTATATACTGCGTATATTGCTCTTATTAATATTAGTGACAAAGCCGCGTCGTCATCGTTTTGTCCTGCTGGATCAACTTATACACAGTCTCAAAATTAGTTCATATACCAGGTGTTTCACGTAACCTGAACCAAGCTTTTAAAAAGAAGTTACAGTTTCGCAAGAGAGGCGAAACGTCGAATGCGATAGCAAATTAGTAGACAGTAAGGACAGCAGCTCTTTGTCGGCCGTATAAACTTGTGGACATTCGCTTACTAACGAAATTAACAAGCATGGTGTCACGCGCGTGCACACACGAACATGAACACATCTCACTCGATGACCACGGGAACTCGCTGTCAAAACGCTGGAGTGAGGAAGCGCTGCGGCAGCAGCGAGCGAATTGACCTTCGTGCTACCTCTGGCTTCAACGCGAACTAAACTGCGAAAACACAGCGCATGGCGAACTCTGTTCCCGTAGCAGATCGCTTTCAAGATAGAGCCCGCGCGGCCGCGCCATACGAAGCAGCCGCCGGAGTAGAAGGCTAAACCGCACTTGAGTTCTGCAGTCATATTTCTCTTATTTGTGTGCCGGAGGGCAGCTTCGAGAGGAACTGGAATAAAAGGAGAAGCAGAGAGGTGAACCTACATGGGAATATCCGGATTGCTACCTTGCACCTGGAGAAGGAGAAAATGGGGAATGATGATGTTATCGCCCTTGGACTTCATACGAAACATCACGGCGACGTCGATGGCGGCAACAAAAATGCGCCTGGATTGTCCTTTTACTTGCTATCGCAATAATAAAAGATAAAAGTGCACCATCCGAGCATGGAAAGCGATTTTTTTTAAAATCACGCCGAAGCGTTAGAGTCGCAGGCCCGCAGTTCGAAGGAAGTGTCCCATCTTCTGTGTTGAATCGCTCTTGGGATGCCTATCCTTTGTACACAAAATAGTTGTATCTCTACTCGACATACCAGCGCTTCACATAGTGCGTCGTGTACATGCATAAGACTTTAACAGACGTAGAGTGCCAAGGAGTCGCAGGGTCTTGCCACACATTTTGGTGAAGCAGCGCACTAGGAAAAAAAACACGTTGAGACAAACATGAATGATGAGGACATACACAGACACTAAACTGCAAACATTCGTTTATTGGTCAAACATACGCATGCTCTCTCTTTTTGTCTCTCTTTTTTCTTTTTTTTTAGTAAGCGCATGGTAAGCACACGCACTGCGACAGCTGCTTGGCGAGGAAAAAGAAGAATCAACAACAAATAGGTCAAGATGACCATTACCGCGTGCGCTCAAGATAGAATCAGATGCCCAGGTAGTGGCACGCTTTCTATGAAAATGATACTGAGGGGACTGATACCACGTGCACTTCCATTTGCCGATTTCTATTGTCTCTAAATTATTTTTGTTCGTTTGTTACATTTCCTGCGCACAACCTCTCTTCTGGTCACTGTGGGTGAGCAGCCACAATATATGCAATAAAAGGCCAGACGTCCTGAATTTTTTTTGCGACAGCAATTGCATGGACACTCCAAGCGGATTTCTGCCATCGGCGTCGTCGTCATCGTCACCGTCGCTTTCAGGTTCCGTATAAAGTCCAAGGGCGATAAAATCGTCGCCGCGCGCCTTATGCTGTATGTGCGAGAGAAAGCGCGCGAGGGACGCTCGCTTTCACGGAGAGCTAACGCACGGCTGAGAGCAAACGCGACATCTTCGTCGTGCGAAAGGCCGTGGGGGAATGGGAGGGAGGGATAGGAGGCGACGCTTAGCTGCGCCACCAAATGCGTATCTTGCGACCGGGCCCAAGGGGAACTGGCGACTCAATATCCCACGCGAAAGGAGGAAAGCGGGAAGGCAGTGCGGGACGGAGGGAGTGCGGCTTCTACTCTGCAAGCGCTGCGTACTTGTACTTCGCGCAGCTGCGGGCTGTCGCACGCACCACATCTTGAAAGTGATATCCACACGGCTCTTACCTTTGTATGCGCTGTGCTTTCGCCGCTCAGTTTCCGCTGGCGCGATAGACCGCACGAACCTTCGCTCGCTGCTGCAGCCGCGCTTGCTCACGCCAGCGTTTTGACAGTGTCTGCGGTCATCCAGCGTGATCTATTCATGTTTGCTTGTGCGCGCTGCCACCATGCTTGTTAATTCAGTCAGTAAGCGAATGCGTCCACGTTTATGCTACTGATAAAACTACTATCCTCACTCCGTATAGCTCTCTACTAATTTTCTATCGCAATGATGCTTCGCCTTTCGGCGGAAACTACGACTTTTTCAGTTGTGCAGTGGTATCTGTATTCTTTAAGATTGGCATTGGGGCTTACAGAACACGATCTGCCCATCTTCCCAATATAAACCGTGTCAATGTAAATATTGTTGTTTCTACTCTGACACGTGGCACACCTACTGATGAGGAGTCAGTTGCAGATCGGCAACTTATTTATTCGAAATAATATTTCGACAACATTGGTTATCACTAATGTCACCAATTATTATCTCTGTTGGGGCATCTTCAGTGCTGTTCAGCCACAGAGATCATTTCCTCACAGTTTACAATTTTAATAGGGACAACTTGTCGAATTTCTAAAATTATCAATAATTTCTCTTATTTTATTTTTCATGTTAAATTACTCTATGAAAAGCTTTCTACACTTTTTTTCTAATTTCTCAATTTATCTTTCTGAAACCCACACTCTGCTATGCAAAAAAATTATTTTGGTTTCAATGCTAATAAAAACAAATGTGCAATCTCCGTAGTGGGTATGAGCCAGCGTTTGGACACAAGAACGATGAATAAACAGTGATGGCCGCCTTGTTAGCCTCTGGCCACTTGTACCGTTACAAATTTGGCGCAAGTCGGATACGGAAGCTTGTGCTACTCGCATCAGCCGCTCCGATCTTCCACGGACAATGTGCACCGACATTTCAGTAGCCAGTGAAGATTTTGTGTGAACGCCGCACAGTCTGTCTACGGTGAAGAGCGGTCCTCTTCCGATTATTACTAATCATATTCATCTCTTACTACTGCTAGCTCGACTCCCTGACGTCGAACGCTGATCAGGGGCTTTCAAGGTTGTCCTCAGTGATCCTCGGCGTGCCGCAGACATCTCGCGTTGCTGCGAATTTCGCGGTTCCACCACAGCAAACCCTGCCTCCGCGAAAACGGAAGTGACCTCTCATACCCAAGATACAGAAATAAATGTTTACTAATAGCATTGAAAGGTGTCTTTGTACCATGTATCACTTTGAAGAGCAACGTGCGTTAATGGGCACACTTCATGGCACCGGTGTTTGACAAGTTGCCCTACATTAGGCGCAACATATCTACAGCTTCGCCGACCAAACTACCTTCACAGAAAGAGATTTGGAGGATTTTTTTTTCTTTTGTCGAATATCCTTGGCCACTGAAAAAGCAGCCTGTACTTCTCTCTAAATGCGTAATCGAGGATAAGCGAACAGCACTGCGTACGGAGTCCTACGATAGAATCAGCGTCACCTCTATGCCTTATGACACAACCACCGTAGTTGCAGTGATCATGTTCGCGGCTCTTTTGCAGTCACATCAATCAAATGTGCGAGAAGTATAAAGGAGGTGAAGATAGAAGAATACGTATTCGTTCTGGGAGTAAGCCTTTTAGCGGAACTACTTTTTCACAAAAATCATAAGTGGGATACAAACTTTTGCGCTCATTAATGAAGAGATGTGCGATGCACTCTCGCGACCGCCAGCAACTCTTACATGCGACGGTTTCGCGTTTGCCGAAACCTGGAAGGGAGAAGCCGCAAAAAAGCAGGGAAGAGATTGATACGACCCGATTTGATCTCTTACAGTCAAAGGTAGCGGTAAAAGGTAGATATCAAAGGGGGGGGGGGGGTGATACTAAGGAGCTGTGCACAAAAATGCTTGATAAAAAAAAGTCGGTCTCGGACCCATTGAGCGAAATGCAGCTCCACTAACGTGAAACCTGGGGAGCTGCGAAGCATGGATTGATGCACCGCTAATGGGCTCATACTGCCTTAAGCAATGGCTCATAACCCCGTAAACGCGGCCTCCCCCATTACGGCGGCACAAGCAAAGTGAAATTCTACGCTGGAATGATGAGCGGCAACGCAGCCAGCTGTGGAAAACAACGACGACGACGAGCGCGTGACCAGCACGAGCACGAACCGCTTGCTTCAACGCAGCCAGCTGTGGAAGACGACGACGACGACGACGAACGCGGGACCAGTGGCACGAGCACGAGCCGCTTGCTTAACTACGACGACGACGATTACGACAGGAGACGCCGACAGCCCTGGTGCATAAGGTGCTTCGCACCTAAAATACTCTACGATTTGAAGGGTGTAATATAGGACAATGGATCTGCATTCCTTAGCAAAAATTAGCGTAGCTTGCACTGGAGGCGCAATGCTAAAGAGACAGCGGAGCCGATGGGCCTCTAGCTAGTCCTGGCTTTTGGGCTAGCCTAAGCACGTCCAAGTCATCCCCAGCATTTTCCGGAATTTATTGATTATTGATCGATTATCGATTAGCTATTCATTGGCTATCGATTGGCTATCGCAAGGTATTGGCCACGTATTTGGGCTAGGATAAGAACTACCAAGTCATCCCCAGCATTTGCTGGAATTTATTGATTATTGATCTATTATTGATTAGCTATTGATTGGCTATCGATTGGCTATCGATGACTGAACAAGCTTAAGTAGTCCCAAGCATGATTAGCTAGACTTAGCCAGGCTCAGCATAGCTAGTTCACAGGGGTATGTGCCATTGCGCTTGGACCCTTTCTTCACAACCGCCAGGATCGGCCCACAATTTCTGTTCGCAGGTTACGGACTAACGCTCAACTTAAATAGCACAGTTGTTAAAAAAGCTTCAAGAGTGGGCAAAGAGCCATGGCGTTAAGCTGCGGAATTGTGCTTCCTATATCATCATCAGCAGCAGCAGCCTATATTTTATGTCCACTGCAGGACGATCTCCGATTACCCCCTCTTCCTATATCATCCGTAGGCAAATGGAATGGTGGATGGGGAGATGCTCGATTTGGAACAATTCATGTCGACGTATCCGAGTTTTAAATTAAAGGCTGCTGGAAATGGTTGTTTAGAAGCGGCTCTGGCTCATCATAACAGGACTCGCACAAGTAGCCTTGCGTGCAGTTCATATTTTGCTGCATATAATGAGGTTACAAAGCAAAGTGCCGACAAAGAGCTCGGGATTGCAGACAGGTTATTGCTGACTGAGTGCTACAAGACATCGGAGGAGCGTTACAGATATAGAAAGACCATGACGTTTCGGCTTGACAAACGGCACCAAGGCCATGTGCTAGATGTTAGACTGCAAGATCTTGTGCTCGTTCGGAAAAGAGTACCGGACCGGCGAAGCCACGATTCTAGCACCTTTTGAAGCAGTGAAGCTATTCGCGCAACAAGGTGTACTCGAGACTGGTGGATACATGAATAATGGACAGCTGGAGTTTGCAGCCAGAAATAACGCTCTTCGCTATCACTCCAGGAGGGGTGACGTCGAAAAGGGAGGAAAAAGTAAGCTAGCCGAAGAATAAGAAGCAAGAAATGATCTCATTAAGACGAATAAGCGCGGGCTTTATGGAATAAACAAATAAACAGTGATGGCCGTCTTGTTGGCCTGGTCACTTGTTCTGTTACAAGATACCCACATCTCAGATACGTCAAATCCGTGTGAAGTTAGCCTAAGAAGCTTCAAGAAAGCTATTGCGTTAAAATAGGTAGGTCACTGTAGTAATCTTAGCAGTGAACTCTACGGGGCTGAACGAGCGAAACCAGAAAAATGAAGATCGTGGTGCGGGTACCGGAAGTGAGCAAACCGGATAACGAGGGCGTCAATGTGGCAGTCCCTTACAGTTCTCAGGAAAGGGAGCCGGGACTCCAGCGTTTGTTTCACTGCAGAATAAGTACTATGCTCACGCGACCTGCCTGCAAGAAGGCCAGTCTCTCCCGCCTTTTACAAATACGGCACTGCAACAGATCCCGAAGGGTAATGTTTGTAAGTACGAGCATCTATCATGATAACAAATCGGCGCAGAAAGAATCGATTGTGACATCCATAGCGAAACACGAGGCAGAAAGAATCGATTGTGACATCCATAGCGAGTACGTCATGCTTACGGCATGGCCGTTTTCTATATTTTAAAACGGCCCTCTGTACAACGACTACGCCCCCCCCCCCCCCCCCGCACAAACACACACACGCAGTTCTCTTACATTTTTCGCGTCAATATGAGGTTATAAATCAGACAGCTATGTCGTGTTAGCTATGTCGTGTTAGCTATGTCATCAGTTGTTCATGGAGCATTTTGCGCCGCAATACATCACCAATTGTCTTTATTGTACACAAGCAAGAAACATATTGCTATATTACGAGTCACGCTCCTTTCAATGCCCCGTGCTGCACATTAGCCTCGGAACAAAAGCATTAGACACATTTTTCGAAATGTCTTTGGCTTAACCGCACAAGCTCAGTCAGAACCTCAAGCCGCTCAGCCATCGAGATCCATTCCTACGCTCACTTTCTTGCTCACCAACGAACTGGCTCGCTCGACAACTTGCTGAATCGCCTACAAATGCAAAAAAAAGTATGTGCTATGTGATGGCACAACGAATATGAAGTGTAGGAAGGAAAATGCCAGCGAGAGGCGTCCTGATTAGATAACAAGATCGTAATCTAGAACTCAACTTCCTACCGCTTTCGAAGTTACTCGGCCCTCCCAACATAGGCGTACGTCAATAAATAAATCCTGCTGTCAGTTTAATGAACTACAAAACTATCGAGGCGTACACGAGTGAAAAAAAAAAGCAATCCGATAACAGTAAATTTCTCCGCCGGGGAATTCAATCGTCTCCTATTTCTCTTGGCTGGCGGTCCCACTGCCGCCTCCAATTCCATTCTCCTGCTAAGACCCAGCAAGGCAAACAGCTAAATTCGTTAATTAACCACAGCCTTAATAAGTGCACACATACCCATGTCTCAGAGAGTTCGCCGGCGCACGCTTGCAAATCAGGGCCCCAAGGCTAAAGTCATCGCCGCACTCGGCTTAATTTACTTTCATCTCAATTGTTGGCCAACCAAACGAATCGGTTTCTTTTTTTTTCTTCATTTGCTGTTCTCAAGACAACACACACACACACACACACACACACACACACACACACACACACACACACACACACACACACACACACACACACACACACACACACACACACACACACACACACACACACACACACACACACACACGGCAGCCCTGCGCCAAATTCCAAGGAAACAAAACAGAAAACTCAGTCAAACGCGAAGCAAATGTAAAACTAAGCACGATACGAGACAACGGAGGGTTCAATTGGAGAAGTTCAACTCGGATGGCAGTAGTTCCTCCTGCGGCTTTGATTGATTTTCCTGTATACCTGATTTGCATCGAGGAATTAGCAGCCAGCCAGACGAGCGAGACTGCGGGACGGAGCTACTAAAGTCAATCTAACGAGACGCCACGAATTTAGAAACACCAAAAAAAAACAACAGAAACATTAGATACGAAGTCTCGAAATACAAACGAGAACCCGCCGTCTCCTCCCCGTCCCAAGGCGAAGCTAATAAAAACACAGTAGGCTAAGAAAAACGTTCCGCTAAGTATGGCTTTTGTTTCAGTGTGCCTTTTTTTTTTTCATTTCTGTACTTCCCGCGGGCTCGTTTCGTAGCGGCGAAATCTCTTTCTCAACTTTCACCCTCGCACGCAGAACGGGAGGCGCGGAAACATCGAAATAACTTAACCGAGTTTGAATAAGGTATACGCGAAGGCGCTTCGTAAATGAAAATAATGAAATAATCAACGGTAGGTGGCCCAGGGGCGGGGATGTAAACTCGGGGAGCTATAGTGTGGATGGGTGTCTGCACGTGTGTGTCTGCGCTATAGGCTCCGTGGGAGGACTGCGGTTTTCACGCTAACACGAAACTTGCTCCCCGGCGGGCAAGGAAGCTGGAGAAAAGGAACAAGCAGAAGATGAGTGAATGTAAAGAGAGAAAAAAAAAAGAGTATTGGCAACTGCGAAGGCAGCGCTGGCGCGGTTGCAGCCGGAAGAAAATTTGCATAGCGAACAAAACGGGCAGAGACGACCCCGAGGCTGAAAACTACGGAGCGACGAGAAGAGGGGGAGGAAGCGAGAGCTTGTTTATTTACGTTCATCAGCGCGCGCGCGCTGTCGGCTTATTAATTTGCATAGACAACGCGAGCAAAACGCGAGAGCGGGAACGAAAGACGGAAAAACCGAGGGTCGCAAACGCGGAGCTACAGCGATGAATTTCGGCGCGGGAATTTATATCCTGCCCGCACTCTTATGAGAGGCACAAGTGCGGTTTTGCATCTGCGGTTTGTCGTGTGTGTGTGTGTGTGTGTACACACGGTCGTGGGCGAGTGAAAACGCGATAATAAGAGAACGCGTGGGCTTCTTTACATTTGGGCGTGGAGCTTATACTGCTTCCCTCTGAACTTTTAACAACCTGCATGCCATGCGCTTACGTTGGCAGATTTGGATTCCTGGCGCTAACGTCTCGTTATTATGGACCTTTTGCTTAGGAAGAGAGGTTTAGAATCGTGGAACGGCCAGCGGTTTACTCACGATGAGCAGAACTCATTTGCGTACGCCTAAAAAGAAAAAGAAAAGATCACGCTTCTTCAGAGCAACAGCTGTGGCTGCCGCGTCTTTCGATACGAAGTGTGGCCACGTATCGTGGCCCCGACGGGTATAGGAGGCATGGCCTCTGATATACGTCAGCTGGCGCTGTCATCGCGCGCGCACAGCCCCATCTCGGTGGCTACGCAGGAGGCAAAGAGTTTCCTAAATTAGAGGAATTTACGTGCCAAAACAACGATCTGATTATGAGGCACGCTGCAGTGGGGAACTGCGGATTCATTTTGACCACCTGTGGGTTTTTTAACGTGCGCCGATATCTAAGTACACGGGTGTTTTCGCATTTCGCCGCCGTCGAAATGCACCCTCGCACAGCACTCTCACAGGGGGAAAGGGGTCAATCCAAGCACCTTTCCCCCTGTTTAGCTCTTCTTTTCCTCTCCTCTCCCGCTAGGTCACGTGGCCCCCTTTTTAGCGAAGTCCGACAACGACGGCACAGGATCCGCATGAACAGCTTCGCTGCAACATGCGCTGGGGATGCACTATTCCAAGACAGGTGGCTGAACGAGATCTCCGCATATACGGAACAGGTGACACTAGTCGACAAGGCTGTTTCAGAACAGCCTTGTCGCCAGTATATGCGTGGTAATTTGATTCAGTCGGTGTGGCAACGTGGCCGAGTGACGCGAGCGCCCCACAAGATGAGAGAAATTTCGCACGCGTGCTAACGAATACTAACTAAACTTTAGGATATTACGTGGAGGGATGAGGGGGGGGGGGGGGGGGAGACTCCGGATTAGTTTTGGCCATCTGAGGCTCTTTAACGTACACCTAAATATAAGTACGCGTGCGCTTTTTTTTTTTTTTTTGGGGGGGGGGGGGGCATTTCGCCCCCATTGAAATGCGGCCGGGGTCGATCCCGCGATCTCGACCTCAGAAGCGCAACGTCATGTCCACGGGACTACCGCGGCGAATGGCACAAGTACTCGTGAACGCTATCGCTGAAGTTTTCTGTGCAACAGAGTAGAACGAAAAAGACAGCTTTAAAATTTTTGTTTTCTCTTTGTTCTGTTCTTTTTTTTTGTATATATACTTTGTCGCCCACACTCTTGAGACCTGGCGAATGTAAAGCTGCCATTCAATGTTATTGCCAGTACCAATTCATTTGGTTCTATTACAGGATGAGGGCCTCTCCTGGTGACATCTAGTTACCTCTGCACTGGGTTTAACTAATCTTAAAAATCACCCGTGGTATAAAAGGCTTTAGTTCTTTAATGATAAATGCTTTTTTTTTCTCACACAGCTAACGATTCTTCATGGTCCTCGCATGAGCCATTGCGAATACTAGTGTTTCCGGTAAGAACTTCGTTTTCTGGAGCATCAATTCGAAGCTTCACAGTATCGCTGAAATAAAACCTAGTGTATGAAGGAAATGAGTGGCCGTCCATTATTTGAAGGTGTTTAACATCACAAAAACACGGATAGAGAGAAGGTGAAGGTGTTAATAAAGTTATTTCTGGTTTGCTACCCTACACTAGGGCACTGAAAAAAGAATAAAAATGAATAAAGGAAAGTGTGAGAAAGTGATGCTTGCGCGCGCGCGCATCATTCACTATCCAAACATGTTAGCCTATAGACCAGTCATTCTCGGGAATTGCACAGGTTGTGTGTTTTTATGTGAAGGTAACGCTCAAGACCAGGACCTCCAGTGACGTCTGCACAATGAGAGGTCTGTCGTCCGATCGGTCTATGGTAGCACGTCGACAATGTTTTTGGTAGTGAATGAAGCAGGCAGTGACAGAGAATACATGCTCAACAGCCTCGTCACGGAAGCACAAAATTCGCACAAGCCTGGGACAAGAACTCGAGCAATCGACCAAATCCTGTTTATGAAACCGCAGAAATTGTAATTGATAAGAAAGAGGCGCCGTGAAAAGTGTTCCGTTGAATACAATGTACCAAAGAACACCTCCAAGCCGGCCAGGTAATGACACAGCGACGAGAACCGTAATGGAACACCGGCGAGAAGCAGCAGCAGCACTTCCTGCGCGAATGCTGAACTTCCAATGGAAGCAAAAGTATAAAAGAAAACTTTTGCCCCACTTCGTTCAAAAAACAAATGGTCTAAAGCGGGTACCATTTTTCGTAAGAACAAGTATTAGTCTACATCAACAAAGCTCGGTCTTGAGAGACAAAGGGAAAAAGCAACTAAAATAAAAGCACGCGCAAGTTAAGTTGATCACAGTCATCAAACTCTTTCCCGGGATCCTAACGAGACCGAACGAGGTGACGCCGCCCAAAATGAACTCAAATGTGCGCCAATTCCGCGCCAGGCGATGTAATGAACTCTATCAACGACTGCTCTTTTATTCGAGAAGCGCCATATCCCCAAAACGACATAAAAAAGAATTTATTACAAATCGGAGCAAACAATTCGTGTGGTTTTTCTTTTTCCTATTTTTTTTCTTTGAGCCAATGTTGACAGACAAGAAATAGACAGAGAAAAGGTTGGTAGAGGAGGAAACCGAGAGTTAATCGCACTTTCAGCCCTTAGCTTAGATCTGAACTGTTCAAATACGCCAGAACCATCGCAACGCCGCTGCTCGTCAAACCGAAACTAAACGGCGGGAAATCAGAGAGACGCTGACGGGGCTGAGTGTACTCCACTGTGGAGCGGCGTAACCGAGAGTACAAAAACCACACATATACAAAAAAAAGAACAATTCATTTTCGTTACCTCGCCAATTACGGCGACGATAGAAACGCGAGCTAGTCTTCGAACAAGACACCGAGAAAATAAAATTGACGAGAGCGTGTTTGATCAACCGCAAACAGAAGTAAAAAAAAAAAAAAGGCAAGACAAAGAAAGGGAAATTTTGCCCAGGTTTTTACGCCGATACCCGCCGCCTATTTGTCTGTTTGAAGAGACTAAAGAGAAGTAAAGCACGTCACAGGCGTACTACGTGGTTCCGGGTCTTCCGCATTTAGATATCTCGGCTGAGCTCAGCGCTCTGCGACCCCTACCACTGCTTCCGTCTCCCAGCTTTCGTTCCATAAAATAGTCGTTCGAACAAACCTTGAAGACCGGTTTGGTTCAAAGACAAAGGGAAAAAAATTGCATCCGATTCGTTTAGACTGCGCGACCTTTCCCCGGCGACGTCGAGAAGAACAAAACATTCTAAAAGAACGACAAAATGTAAATAAAGCGCCAGCGGCATGCGGTTGTTCTCCCCCTTGGCACCCGATTTCCACCTTCTTTTCGGCACTGAATCGTTCCTTTATTTCACACTGCAAATTAGATTTGCTCCCCCCGCCCTTCTTCATTCATTCGTTCTTCCTTTCTCACGACCCTTGCCTTTCTGCGCGAAGTTCGCGAGACCGAAATTAAATTTCACTTGCCCGAGAAAACGGAATTCGATTGGAGAGCTGAGACGCGGCGGTATAGTAACTCAATTCAACGCACCGGGACTGAAAGGGGAGAGGGGGGAGGGAGAGAGAAAATAAAAGGGGGTGGAGGAGCACGGCTCTGAATGTTGAAGGCGATGACGCGACACAGATAAATAAGAAAGAAACAAGGTGGAAGAAGAAAGAAGCGTAGGGAAGAGAGGGAAGAGAAGGATAGAGTTCCCTAATATGAAAACTCTGTGGGGTGGAAGAGCAGCCGGGACGGAGTTTAAATGGCCTCGAATGACATGCAAAGGGGGGAGGGGGGGAGGGCACTTCGGTGAGGAGAGGCTGGAGTATTAGTAAATGCAGGGCACATAGAAAAGGAAGCAGCGAAGAAGGTTGTACATGGACTAGCTAGTGAGTAGTATCAAAGGGAGAGGAGTAGAAAGAGACGCTGGAAGAACCGAGCCCGTAATCAGTTCGCCGCATTCGCTGCAAAAGTAAATGAAAGAAGGACGTCCAATCAAATGTGAGGGCGAAGGCAGCGCGCCAGGAATGTCAGAAAGACGATAGGAACGCGAGGAAGGCAGCCAGGACGACACCGCGAATAGTGACCTTAATTCTGGTTAGGCGAAAATACGTAACACCACTTGTTGCTAAGCTAGTTGGTTCATGACGCATTGTGGTGTAATGGGACGAGAAATAAAGTGCAGACCAAGACAGGAAAGAGACGATCTTTACTATCCTGGCCTTACTTTAGCGTCCCATTACATTGTATTGGGATATGTGCAGAAAAGATGCGGACAGGTAATAAAGCACACAAAGACATACGAAACCGCTTCTGTGGATGTGTTCAAGTACGCCTTAGTCACTGCCCAACTGCGGACGAACAAGAGATGACTTGGGGCGGAGTAGACGTTTCGACAAGGGGACAAGTCATCGACGATCGTTTTTTGAAACGTTGACTCTCCAGCCCGAGGCTTCCCTTGTTCTCACCCACTGTTCACCGCTTCAAATCTGCATCCTCCTGTGAACCTTTATCTCTTATCGAAATTAATTTGATGTGTCCTTTTGCGTGTCCTGACACAGTATGAATTGCCGACTTATCCAAGAAAGGTGGGGAGAGAGAGAGAGAACAAGGACAGGCACGGAGGTTACCCAGACGGTCGCCCGGTTGGCTACCCTGCGCAAGGGTGAGGGGATGAAGGATTAATAGAACGAAGGAGAAGACAAAATGAGAGAGGTATTTCACTTCCACAGCAGTAGACGCAGGGTGTCTGTAAGCGTCTTCTCAGGTCCGTTTATTTTAGGAAAGTCATTTGAGCACGCTGAGCTTTCTGGGTTGATGATGAAGTCGGCCAAGAAGTAGAGCGAAACTGGGCTTATTCATTGCTCCTCATTCTCCTTCACGCTGGTTATCCCTTCTTTTTCAGCCAATGGTACAGTAGTTACTATTGGTTATATAGTTGGTCTGAGGTATGCTGCTCGGGCAAACTCTCAGCAATCATTAGCAGTCTCTCTTGAAATTCGGAGGCACTGTAAAACAGCGAGAATTATCAGCGGAGAGGAGGAATAGACGAGAATTAGGCATGCGCAAACGGACGTTTTACTCTCAGTCGTCTGACAGGTGAGCAAAATCTATTCCAAACATCACTATAATCACTGCTCAGCTGACGTGTTCGAATTTCGAAACTGACTGAGTACGGAAGCTGTTGAAACAAGCAGCTAAAAAGAAAGTGTACACCAAGTTGTCCTAGTAGCGACAAGAAATAACTATTGCCAGTGGAAGTAAAGAAACGTGGAAGTGCCCGGCCTCTCTGCAAGAACAGATCAAACCTTAGAAACACACTATTTACGAGTAGATATTCCGCCTTGTTATATATAACAGTGCAACCACTGTCTTATGTAAAACACAGGACCTTTACAAAAAATAAATCAGAACGCATGAGAGAAGACCGAAGCGAGGCCCACTCGGTTAAGAAAGGTCTCTTCGTCGAAGTCGTGACAAATATAGATCAATCTATCGAAACGTCAGCCAGCCCTGTCTGAGGCACCACGTAACCCGGTTTACATTCTTTTTTCCACAATGCATTTTCGATATCTCGGCCCCGAAATTTTGGCCTCAAGTTCGCACTTGTCCAACGTATTGTCCGCTGCGACAAAACATCACCGGCATGACTCAGCAACAGATAGAGTGAAAGAGCGACTGACTTGGAGGTCCATTTGCTTCTTGCACATAGGTACACGTTCCCAAAGCCGCACACAAAAGCAAAATTACTGAATGAAATACAAAAGTAGTCTCTCGCAGGAACGTAAGCGAGCAAATTACAAAATGTTCAGACGCGTACACTAATTAAAGAGCCACATCCAAAAAAAGAAAAAAGAAGGCATAAGTTGAAGGTATGCAACGAGCGAATGAAGACTGGGACAACCTGCACTAAAAGGATTCGCTTAAGTAACCGTATCACGCAGCCTCGCAAGCAAATTAAGAGAGGAAAAAGAAAAGAAGATCAAATTTGGAGTATAGTATGCACAGTACAGTGCGCAGAAGGGACCCCGCGATTGAGCAAGAAACTTAAAAAAAAGAAAGACAATAGAATTCCAGACGACAGAGTGAAACTCATGAGCGTAAGTGGCAAGGAAAAGGGAACAGCAAAGTGTTTACCGGCGAGAGGGAGCCGCATCTAGCAAACAGCACAAGAAAACACGGAGCGAACGCAAATGAAAACGCAGGAGCCGCTCGCAAGTGGCATTCCACAGAAGGCGGGCGTGTCACGCTGAAAAGGTCCCGGCGTGCGGCAAAAGTGGATTAGGGGCCACATGGGAAGGACGGAGCCCCGGCGGCTAATTAAAGAGTATTTTAAAAGGAAGCCCCCCCCCTTCCTCCACCCCCTCCTCACCGCGCACGGAAGTTGAAGCGGGCGAGGCATCCTCTTCGGGATGAAGATGCGCGCTGACAGCGAACGCGAGGACGAAGGCGACGGCGAATGAAGAAACGAGGAATCCCGCACAGCGGCGCACTGTAGCCGCGACGCGCTTAAGGGAACGCTAAAGTAAATTATTAAGCCGAGCTATAGAGCGATAGATTATTCGCCTATAAGTCAATCATCGTTTCCTGCCTGCCACCGGACCACTCTCTTGGGAAGAAAACTGCTCTGCCGATCGGTCCTGCTCCTGAATTTGAACTGCCCGCGCCAAAGCGGACAAGCGGACGAAATCTCCACGTGACCTCCCTCTCCGCCACTTTCTACGAATCGGCCAGTGCTGAGGTCACATAAGAGGTACCAGAGGCCACGACAGTCGTTCAAATTGAGGAGCCCCAGCGGGACCTTCGGGCGGCAATTTTCTACACAACTATATATATATATATATATATATATATATACAGTCGAACCTGAATGTATCGAACTCGAGGGGGATCGCAAAATAGTTCGATATATTAATAACTCAATATATAAACTCAAAATTTTATGCAAGAATTTTCAAGGGAATTTTTCGGCTATTCGTTATACACGATATGTCGTTATATCCGGGTTGTATATATCTGCGTTCCACTGTATATGTGAAAGTGTCTGTTTCACATGAACCAAAATCTCAGTTCTACACTGTTTTTGCATTGGGCCCTTGTCAATACACGGCCGCCGCGGTAGGGAGGCGGAACCGCCGTTGCATGCCAACCTTGAATATGGCGCCACTAACGCACTTGCTCGACATCATCAGTTACTACTTTCAGGGCCACAGAAAAACTTGTACTATTGCATGGTCCAGATACAACGCGTTTTGCTGAAATATTCGAGTTAGGCACGGCGCAGTTCGGCGGCACCTTGTAGCAGGCACTCAGCAACGCTATTGCCTCCGTGATTCGTGCACACATCTTCGTGTCATATTTTTTTTTTTTTTTTTCACTTTATGTCTCGAATTTCCTTTTGGGGTGATTACACATATAACGCACAAGGAGCTAATCCCCAAAAAAGCATTGCGCGATGACCCATGTCGGAGGCACTAATAACAAACAACAGGCTTTATGAACCAGTGCAAACGGAATGTATAAATTCCTATTGCAAGTAACTACGACCGCGGCTGGTGGAGTTCAGACACTGCTGCAAGAGAAATCCACGACCAAGGCGAACGATGTCCCAAAGTCAATCTTTCAAAGGTCGCTTCAAGATGTGACCCACTTTCGGCACGGAGAGGAGCCGTCATTCAACCAGACCCATATATGATAGGCCTGACTGGATGGCGAAAACACGGCTTGCCACACGTAACGTCAATGCACGTTGCGGACAGGAAAACGTCGCATTTGAGCTTCGCCAATGCGACAGAAACAGCCGAGAAGGACGCATTCTTCGCGGTACGTCGCTTAGCCCTGCCGCTTGCAGTCAACGGAACGGAAAATTGAAAGCGCCGGGGTTCCGTATGTGTACGCCGTTCGGCCAACGAAACACCTCAATGTTTATTTGCTCTCTCGAGAGAGACGCTTTTTTGCATACATCGGAAGTAAGTGGGTCCTCCATCTCGTGAAGTGGACATAGTCTTCGATTCGCACGTGTATATTTTTCCATTATCTTATCAAACACGCCAAAACGAAGAACGACACAGAGGAATGAATACAAGGGACTGTGAGCGGGAATGGCACGGGGAAACGTTTCCGGGACGTTGTTTTGTATATACAATGCACACCGGCGTCCAAAGCGACGAAGTTGAGCAGAGGAGACACTGCCTCACAGGGGCCGTCTCGCGAGTTGAGAACGCGTTTTATCGCCATTTCCCGATAGATAAATGCAGATAGGTGAAAATAAACGGTGGAAGTGGTGCAGCTGTAACACCACGCACACACGTGTCACCTTGCGCGCAAAACTTCGGCCATCGCTCCATCTAAGCGATAGGATAAAATGTGCGCATAAGAAGAAAGCTGGATTTGCAACCCGTAATGCCGTGGCCACGAACATAAAAAAAAGAGCAAGTGTCGTACCACGTGAAACGAATGATGTAAACAGAAAGAATTGAACGTCAACAACCCCAGCGCTATTTGATGTTTCAGGCAAATAAGCCAAATGTCGAATTGCAAAGGAAATGAAAGGGAAAACGAAGTAAAAAAAAAGAAAAGTAATTGTGAATGCAAGCCTCGGCTACCACCAGATGCGCTGGATAGAACACACACACAGATACACAGAGAGATAGAGAACGAGAGAGACACGGAACTGATGGCACGATTGAAAATCGTTACAAACACATCCTTTGCAATTCATGACGCCAGGGAATCCACTTTACTCTCACAAACACACACACACACGCGCGCCCGGTCGCTCAGTAATACATTATTTGTACGCAAGGCAGAGCCGCTTATTATTTACTTTTTTGATCAGCCTCTTCAAGCGAACGTTTTGCGACCGCATGACGAGAGAAACATAAATAAAAAAAAATCTGAGCCAATATGAAAATTGCGCGCGCGCGAAGCGCAGTATACGCGAAGCAACTTGAGCGAAACACACCGTCCGCGGGTTATGTAAATTTAATTTACCTTCCGTTAAACCTCTTGTCCATTCGAGGCCCGTGTTTGCGGGTCGTCGGGCAGGATTCTGTATTTTCTTCTTCTCTCAGCCTTCAGCCGTCCGTCCGTCGCTGGAGGGGCTCAAAGATGAAATGAAAAGGCCCGGCACGCGAACGCCCCATATAGACACCAGCTTATGTTGCATTTGCGTTCCGTATTACACCTTCATTTTTTAGCTTTTCTTTTTTTCTCCGCCAGTTTTCACATGGCCATCGCGTTGAGAAGGATGCGCTTATTACCATTGCAGAACGGCGGTACCAGAAAATAAAAACGAAATAATAATGATAAAAAAAGAAGTACGGTGACGCGGTGACGTTGGTGCCGTAGCCCGAAAGAAAAGAGAGAGAGAGAAAAAAAAAAGAACGCCACTCTTGAAATGCCAGTTTGTTTGCATTGGACGCAAAGTCAATAAGCGTGTGGGCACGTGAAAGCCATTTTCCGTCTGGCGGAGTTCCTAGCTGGTTTCTTTTTTCTTTTATTATTATTACTCTTATTTACTTTCTTTTTTTTTCATTTCGCCATATTTCGCATTGAACGACCATTGCGAGAGCGGTGGAAACGAATCGACGATTGGGTCACTTATATGAACTCAGCGATGCGGGCGGTACACCTAAGCTCCGCAGTGGCCCGTGAGATGGCGAGCGGAAAACAAAACCAAGCATTGATGGAGTTCGCTAAATACGTAAGTTGAACGGCGCTCGAGTTCGCAACGAAAGTTCGCCCGAGAGAACCAATCAAAGCAGGAAAAAGAAAAAAGAAATGAAAAAGCAAACAAACACAGTCTGAGCAAATGGCTCGACATTTAGTGAGAACACGCCAAATGTATGATTTACTGCGCGTTCGCCTTTAGCCATTAATCTTACTTTATACGGTCGGGAACGCGGGCCTCATTTAGAAATCCAAAATACAGAGAATCATGCTGACCTGCAGGCCTTGCGTTATTTTCCGTTCTTTAAAAACAAAGCTGATGGTCATTCTTGAGGCTATGTTGCTACACGTACCTCGAACCCATCGATTTAAAGTACATCAGTCACATCTAAAGCCAAATATTTATTGATGACGAAGGTTTATTGACATCCCCTTTGGAACAGAGCCATGACAAATAGTCACCGAGCCTGCTTGAGTTAATCAGGTTCGCTATACATGATTTTCATTCTAGGATTTTTGTATGCATCTTCATTAATCTTTTTTTGTCTCCCTGAAAACGTGTCTATCTACCTCCTACCGCTCCCTATATGCCTGTACTGGATCTAGTCGCATCAATCGCTTTCCTGCTTTTTTTCTTTTCCACCAATTCTCCCGCGCTTCGTGGCGCCAGTTACACTCGCAGTCTCTAAAGTACGGGAGCGCTTGCAGCAAACCTCACTAATTGCGCTATAGTGTAAACAAATATATTCAGAACCCTTCCACTACCTTGAATATGGAAGCACGCGAACCAGTAACTATGGTGGGTCTGTTATTGTAAATTTATATGTTATCATTATTGACTACACTGAGCGTCTTCGGCATATTCGTCAAAGAGCAAGGACACTAGCGTCTTGTTTTCGCCCGGCGTGATGGCCAAGTAGTGCCTTTACTGCGCCAAGTCCGCCCCATCGTCATAGAGAAGCGTATGAACCACATCATTTATAGCCCCGGCACACTGCACGGCATCGTCAGGAGCCTGACGTCAGGGTCCTGGAAGACTTGGTTAAACGAGCGTCCACCCCATAGCGAGTCCAAAGGGCAACGGCTGATAACAGCGCTCGCGCGATCTCTACGTCACGAGCCAAAGGGTCACAACGATTGGTGGGACGTGCCGCCGCCGAGTATCGTGACACTTGTGAAAGAAGCATCGGCGGTGGCGAGGAGTATTACAATGGACCATCCATCATCCGTTTTGATACCTGTGCTAAGGCACAACTGGTGGGAAATCGCCACGCACATGGAGCCAAACCACCACGCACTTATAGCCGAGACTGTTGTACACGCCGGTCGGTCTACGGACGCGTATCTCCTGGAACTTAACCATTAATAGCCTCGCTGTAAAAATTTGGAGGACGGTTAAGCTTCGCCTTTAAGAGTTGGGCGCGATAGCATTTAAAGATCCCTGAATGCTTCTCACGATTCCCGGTTTTGTAACCGCAATGTTTACCGGGAAACGCTGGCGGCGAACGTTAAGCACGAAGGCGAGCTTTCTGGTAGAAACGCGGCCTCTTGCGTGGGCCGATTTTCTGTTACTGTTATTGTTTGGCATTTTCAATATTTCAGTCTGAGAAGACTTAACATAAAAGGCATGCACTGTCGGTGCTTTGTTTCATGACATTTCTTTGTGGGCTGTCATTTTCAAAATTCCGAGGAATAACTTTGTAAAGTATGTAAGACAAGGTATGAGCAGCTTTAGTGATAGCTTCTAACCTGGATAAGGGATTTCAAATTGACGCTGTGTCCCTAAATTTTAACAAATCCTTCGAAACCACACTTCCCTGAAAACTACTGTCCAAAGTAAATACCATTCTTAACAACCCTCAATTCCTGGGTGGTGGATGTGTCATCAGGCGTCCCTGAAGGATCGGTCCTCGGTCCTCTTTTTTTCTTACTATATATTAATGATTTACCGCGTGAGATATCATCTAAAATCCGAATGTATGCAGACGACTGCGTATTATATGACATCATTTCATCTCCCCATGATCATGTTCACCTTACTAAATCATTCGTCAGATTTTCCTAATGGTGTGAAACATGGCAAATAAATATTAACTTCCGTAAGACTATCGTTATGTCCTTCTCTAATAAACCTAGCCCGTTGTTTTTCAGAAACGAATTTAATGATAATAGCATTCAACGCGTTTCTGAATATAAATATCTTGGTCTCACTTTCACCCCTAACCTGTCCTGGTCAAAGCACATTGATTCCACTACGACTAAAGCTCTACAAGAACTCGGTTATTTACTTCATGCGCTGTCTAATTCTCTGCGCGACATTAAATTACTGTTACATAAAACTATTGTCCGCCTTTCAGTATCGTAGTATCGTTTGAAATCCCTACAAGCAGTACGAAATAGACAGAGTTGAGGCCGTCCAAAGGAAAGCCATTAGATTTATCTACCGTCGTGATGACCACCACTTCTCACCGTCATCAGTCCTGTCTTCACTCAATCTAACATCTCTCGCCGAACAGCGACACGTTAACTCTTTAAAATTTTTTCACGCCATTCGTCTTGTCGCCTCTCCAGTAATGAATATATCACCTTTGCAAAATTCTCTTCTACTAGGAGACATCACGCGCTTAACATTACACCTTTTTTTGCAAGCACTAATACTTTTAAGTATAGCCTTTTCCCTCAAACAATTGAAACTTCGAATTCGCTATCAGGAACCAACCGTTCTGTCCCATCAAACGAATTCTTTTTTGTGCTCTTTCAACATTGCGCTTAACTTTCTTTCGTTGTTTCCTGTGTTTTTATTATTTTTTTAATTTTTATTGTATTATCCACTCCTGCTACAGCCCCACCAGGGCCTGCAGTATGTGAAAATAAATAAAGAAAGAACTTCAGTGCCGTATAGAACGTACAGTATACGGAAATTTTCGCTCCCGGGACGCCGACACCGGATTTTCTGCGATACGGAGCCCCTAACGCTATCGCGTTAAAGTGACATACAAATAATAATAAATATCTTCGGCCCTTCCGCTCCGTGAAGATGGTTAACCAGCGAAGCTGAAACGTGTGGCCGAGGTGTTTATCACTGGGTTAATCCCGAAGGTTCGTTAAAGTATTTCTCAATTATGAGGTTACACACACGTTCGGCTGCGATGGAGAGAACGACGTCACTGACGGTATGCCCGCAGTCCGCCGTTGTCGCTCGCGTTCGATGACTCGAGTTTGCTCGGCGGCGTGGTTAGCAGCATTCGCACGCCATTGCCGCTTGTGAATCTTCGAAATCAAACTGCTTCAAATTTAAATCTGTCCGTTACGTAAGACAATGAATGGATCATACCCCCTTAAGCAATGACTCATACACCCGTAAACGCGGCCTCCCCATTACGACGACAGAAGCGAAGTGAATACTGGAATGATGAGCGGCAACGCAGCCAGCTGTGGTAGAAGACGACGACGAGGAACGCGAGAGCAGAGGCACGAGCACGTGCCGAGCACGAGCACGAGCGCAACCCGAGGGGCGCCAACGAGCCAGCTGCGGAAGGAGACAACGACGCTCGAGCCAATACTGATGATGATAGTTTTCTGTAAACAGGCGATTTCGCCTAGCCGTACACGATTTCGCCTAGACATATAAAGCTTCGCTTTAAAAAAAAGAAAGCGTTGTACTAGGTGTAATTAATGAAAACTGAAAAACGTAATTCCGAGCTTACCCTTTCGGCAAGTGTGCGTGCGTGCGTGCGTGCGTGCGTGCGTATGTATCTGTGTGCGCGCGCAAGAGAGAGTGCGCGCGTGCGTCCGTGTGCAGGGGCAGAAAAGCGTGTGGAGTTGAGGTAACCTACCTCAAGCAGCGAATTTCAACACGGGATATCAGGTAGGGTTTATGACGAGAGCTTCCTTCTCGCGTTTGCCCGACCTAAAAAGTCCAGAAATGTGGGGCCGCTTTGCTGGGGAATCTCGCCTCTCCCGCCCCTCAAAATGCGTCCGCGGAAATACTAAGACTGACGACGCGCTTTGCTTCGTCGGCCGTCTAAACTTCCGTCCAAACGGGATCATAGTAGTCGATACATAGTCTCTAACGGCGAAGCGTCAGTGTTTTGTCGTCAGTGATTGGCCCGCGTTACTGGGGAGCACGTAATATAAGGTTCCCTACTTCGCAATGCCTCTTCGGTGCGCTTCCAGTGGCACGATTGTCAGCGAGGGGAGGAGTACGTGCCACGTGGACACACTTTGCGTATGCGCCACCCCGCCATTAGCAAGAACTTCAGTGTAACGTGCAATTGAATATTGAACACTAAACAAATTCGCAGTAACAACGTGTAATTATTCATTGGTCTGCGGCAGCTAAACCGACATCTGCCTAACCAGTAATCTACTTAACGGTAAATTAAACCACTTTACAATTTAGTTCACATCCTAAATTAGTGACAGACAGGTTACAGAGGCCGAGGGAAAAACTGAGCGAAGCCGCAAGGCAATCTGCTGAAAAAGTGAGGGTGAGGGGGTAAGTAGTCAAGTAATGAAAGTTTGTTTACGGCGCTCCGGACTAACGGGGAGTTCCTAATGAGAAGTGCAGCATTAAGTGTGTATCCACACCAGTCACAAACTGCAAAAGCTTTCGGAACATGACATTCTAAAACAGAAAAAAAAGTACAATTTTACTGCAGCAAATGCGTCTACCCTCTAATAGAAACATGCGGTGCATAGAGCATAGTTATCCATGCAAACCCAAGTCGAGAGGCAAGATCACAATTATTCTTTCTTCCATTGTTTCTTAACCATCTTCCATTCTTCCTTCTATTTCCTTTCTTCCTTTCATCATTGCTTCAGTGCTTTCTTTTTTTATTTCTATGTTTCTATTTTACTTACTTTTTTTGCGAATTCAGGTGCTTCGAAAGCTGGTGGTTGGCTACACGCAGCTGCCTTCTTGCTAGTCTGCATACAAGGAAGGAAACCGCGAAAGAGCTCGGTTGGCTACCCTATACAGGGATAGGAGGAAGGAGCTTCCCTAAACACATGAGCGCAGGAGTATCCCCGTGACGAAATGCGATCAAACAGGCCCCCCTGATACTGAACGCAGTCGCGCCTTCGCATCCTCGTGCGCCGACGAGCGGCGAGGTCTCACTTCCCGCATCTCGCCTAGCGAGGCGAAGTGCTGCTACAAAAGAAGTGAGCCGTCGCTACGAAGTCGGCGGTGCACCGAGACAACAACGAAGTGAGCCAGACGACACGGCTACAAATGCGGAGGAGCAACATAAAGGAGGCATGTCGAGCTAGGCGTAGCCGGAGGAGAGGTGTACGCGTAGCGAGCCTGAAGAGGTGCAGCTAACACGACAATTTTTAATCGCAGCGCCAAACTCACTTAACTGTTTTCTTTTTTTTTCTCTTTCTTAACGCAACCCTTTCTGCTCGAGACGGCGCATTCGTGAGCCCGTTCCCTCTCTCTCTCTCTCTTTCAACCTCGAGGGCGAAAAAAAAAATGGGTCCACGCCGACGCGTCTCGCCGAGCACGCGCCTCCTGCCACCTCTTCAGGTAATCAAGTTTTAATCTCGCAGGAATGGCAACTCCATTATACTAGTCAATTACCGCGCCATGTGACCAACTAATTTAATTAATCAGCACCACCGGAGTGGCAGTGGCAACGCCGCAGAGTAAAGGAGTAAGAGGGGGAGGGGGAGAAAAAAGGGAGGGGTGTAGCGACGAAGCAGGCGGCTGTCCGAAGCCGTATAGCACCGGCCGTAATTACTTTATAAAGTTCCTAATTAATGTTAATATCGCGCAGCGCGCTGGCGAGGGCGACGACGACGACAACGCCGCCGACGACGACGACGACGACACGGCGAAGGGCGCAGCCGAGTCGCCAGAAAAAAAAAAAGAAAGAGGCGTGAAAGTGCGTCCTGCCCACGACGGCGTGCAAGCTAGCACAGGCGCGCAGAACGATGTGAGGAAATGAACGCAAGACTAACTCGATGGCGGTAGATAGTGCGCCTTCAACGCCCTCTCGAGACAAGCGCGCACACTGTTCTTCTCTTTAGCAGAGTGCCCTTTCGCAAGACACTGCAAATGCGACCCCCAGGGCACACGGGTATAGTTTTACGCGAAGTCGCGAAAAGTCCGCTCCCAGCGCGCGTTAATGAACGAGCGCTGCTCGTCCGAGTACGTCTCGAGCGACGAAGTCGAGGATACAACGAGAGTACTGCTTTTTGTCGCGAGGAAACTTCAGGCGGTGACGTTGCGAATACTTAAAGCGAGTTTTGAGACGAGAGTCGCGGGACATCGGATCGAAGTATGACGGATCAACACTGTTCCATGGCGTGAGGTAAACGATGACGCTTTGCGGGCCCCTTATTGGACTAACGACAACTTCGTGGGCGAAACACGCAGCGGAAGCATCACTGAAGTGGTAAATGTAACATCCATAAGATCAGACGAATAAGTGACAGTTACGTGCTAACGCAGCTGTGTGAGGGACCTTATGGAAATAAGGGAAAGCTGTAGGTGGGCCAGCATACTCAGGTATTAATGCAGGAACGCGAGCATGGCAAGCCAGCGAGTTACTGTGTACCTACTCTAATGTGGCGCGGAATCTTGGGCCCATAGTGAAATCGCGCAAGTGGACTATACTGCCGATCAGGCAAGCTCGCTGCATTAGGAGTGATCTAACTACACTTCAATAAAAAAAAAATTGAAAAAAATCTTTTTCGTGATAACAGTTCCGTCCCCGTTACGTTTTCGAGTCTCCCCTTTTATTTATTTTCTTGCGTGTTGAACCATGCACTCCCACAGCTCATTTACGCTGTGCCGTGCGGTCTGTTAAAAGCAGGTGTAGCGCATCAATTGCTGTTTTATAGCAAATGTCGAGACTTGCACTTCAAGGTCTAATCTACTCGAAAAAAAAAGGGGGGGGGGGGGCAGCCTGAAAGGAACAGCAAATATCCAATATTTATTGGGGGAAGAGAATGGTTCCTATGGATTCTGCGCAGTTCCTGATGAAAAACTGTCGCTAGACCCTTTCAGACAGCAATGAATTCTGTCGACTGAAAACTTACTTTCGCCGCATTTCTTGCATATTCAGAATCATAACAAGCATACATCTGCAGAATAGATTAAGAATTTTCAATTCTTTAGTGAGTTTTGTCAAGCTTACAGAACACGGACTCCACGCGAAAACTCACTACAGGAACATTACATATGAGAACATCAGCTATTTCGTGTCTAGAAGGCTTGAAAAGCACCCATCCAGGCCCTTGACAATTATGCCTGATTCAACACACTGTGAAAAACAATGAAAGGTGTACACCCACTACATACAACGACATACTCGCACCGAGCAAGTCCGCACAACCGTCTACCTTCCCCCTCATTTTACTCAAACATTTCGAACCCGTTATTCAAGCTTGCAACACGATTCCAATCAGAACAACATCAAGATGTATGCAACACATCTCAATTGCGGTTGCAAAAACTTGCAACACGATTCCAATCAGAACAACATCAAGATGTATGCAACACATCTCAACTGCCATTACTTTCATCAGTGGTGTTGGTGTTGACGCCCTTTCTCGGCATACACAATTGTGTACACAGCATCGTAAAAGGTTATTATCGGTAACTAAAGCCGGTTAGCTAAGTTTCACGCCTTAGCTGCCTGAGAATGAATAGATGACACCGACTATCAAGCGGACGCGACATGCCACGGCACACTTCACCTTTGCTACGCAAAAGTGTCCAACCTACATGCTGTAACTTTTTCGTTCACATCTCTTCCTATAGCTGCTAAGCAACCAGGTCGCAGGATCCAACACCGGCCGCGGACTGAGTTTCGATGGGGACGAAACGCAAGGAACGTCCGTGTTCCATGCATTGGATGCACTTTACAGAACCCCAGCTGGTCAAAATTAACCCCGCGTCCCCCTGTACTGCGTGCCTCATAATCAATCGTGGTTTTGGCACGTAAAACGTCAAAATTTAATTAATAAATGTCTCATTACTAAGTGCACACGCAGGGTCCGCAGTGCAACAGCATCCTACACCTATTTCTATTCCCCCTTTCCCGTTCACCAGAGTAGGGTAGTCAACCAGACGCATTCCTGGTTCATATCCCTCCCTTCTCTCTCTCTTTCTCTCCTCCTCCTCCTATACTCATTCGTACAGCCAAAAAGGAGCGCCACCCCAACGCTTGGTAACTTGGATAATACCGCTACCATTTTACCTTCGCCGCCGGGCCACCGAATGACCAGTTACAGTCATATGATCGATTACCGCCATAAATGAGCAACTTTCCAATGAAGTGTACCGCCTAGTATGCCAGAAACCTAAGTAGAGGTGCTCAAATATTCGAAACTTTCGAATAATTAATGGAGTAGTGTCCTATTCAATTCAGTCTTCCAATCAAGTAGTCACCATTCGTAAATGCGAATATTTTTCGAATACTCTTCGAATATTTCGGAACGTCAACTGCGCCTAAATAAACATAAAATTTGAACAAAAGTACGGTAAATGTTCAACCCCCTGGTCATAGTATAGACATAAAACATACGAACTTGCCTAGTAGAGCAGGCTACGTCACTGTGTAGACATAAAACATAAGAACTTGCGTAGTGGAGCAGGCTACATCACTTAGGTAGCCCTACTTCACACGGTGTAAAGCAATCATTCGTACTCTCCGAAGAGCCCTGTGCATGCGAAGAAACTATTTATTTGCGTCTAATGCTCCATCTGTGCTTTTATTAAACAACGCTTTATAACGTACTATGTAATGACAGAAACTTGATAACTTTAGGAATAGTGGGATGTGAACATCGTTTTGTAGTAATTGTGACAATGGCCGTTCATTATTCGAGAACTATTCGAAAAGTATTCAATATTCGATTCAATTATCCTCTGGCACAATTCGATTCGTCTTCGATTCGGCCTCAAAAATCACTATTCGCGCACGCCTAGACCTAAGTCAATGAATTTTGCATTCTGTGTGGTTCAGGACATTAACACTTATTTTACAATTCGACATGCATCTACCCCCTCCCCAATCCTGAAAAAAAAAGAAGAGCCAGGGTGCCGCACATTGGGGTGCGGCAATAGCTTTGAGTCCGGGAGAGCGCATTTTGCAATACAGAATGCACTACCGAACGGAAGGAACGACCGCGGGCGCAGGGGGAGCGCCGAATAAAGGCGGGAAGAACTCACGCACGCACCCTAGTTTACGAGGCAAACGTTTCTACAGATAAACGCTTGAAGGAAGCATGGCATGCAGCACTGCGTACCGCAAAACTATTGAAATGCTTGAAACAGTCTCGCATGAAGCATTCGCGTAACGCTGAAGTGAAATGCTTGAAACTGTCTTAGGAACGAAAACACATACAAATTATATTGTTACGCGAACGAAGGATTATGCACTGCAGCCTATTTACAATGTGTATTTACGAAAGGCAACTGCAGCGCTGGCCAGTTCGGCCGACAGCTCGAGACCAAGGAGCAGTTCGTCTTCTTCGTCGGGGCGCCCGCGCACATCGTCCACAAGAAACACGCAATCTGCATGTAGCATTATCCCCGGCGGCAGAAACACCCTCTCGGTGCGTCTAAGTATTGGTGGTAAATGGAGGGTAGTACGGTTTTAGGCGTGCGACATGCACAACGTCAGTGGAATTCGGGGCAGATGAGGCAATGGTACTGACTGGGGCGATTTCCTAAGTAACCGTAGTAACGCCACGCAGCACTCTATATGGGCCTGTGTACCGAGAGAATATGAACACATTGTGCAGCTGCTATTGTGAGCGATGCGAGCTATACGGTCCACCAGGAACGGCGGCGTAAAGAGCTGTTTGTTGGAATATAACGCGACAGCATTAGCGCTCTGTAAAGATGTCTTTGCCACAGTTTAATCGTACACGGGGCAAAGCCGTCTTCCACAAGGCGCGGCTGATGCAAACGTTCCGGAAAATATATCAACACCGTGCTCATTAAAAATAACGCATAGGGTGAACCCGTCTGCTATGCTAAAATAGGGAGATATCAAATATACAAAACCCATACGCAAGGTAACCACAGAATAAATTAAGACGTTAAAGTTAAGGGGTAAGAAAGTTTTCTTTGCGGAGAAATGAGACGCTTGATTCAAGTTACCTTACGGCGCCGCCAAAAAAAGGAGAATCTCAAGCCCGGTTACCAGTATTGTCTTTCGCACAGCTGGCTGACTGAGAGCACGCCAGACGCTACACTAAACCAGCCCAAGCATTATAACTTGACGCAGGAAGATCTTAAAATGGAAACCGCGTTTCTCACGCCGACGTATAGACACAGGCAAGTGATTTATGACGCACACAGAACCGGTCAGGAACAAGAAATACGAAGCTAAATAGTAAAGAAAGAAACGGTTTGAGATAACGCGCAGTTTCACAGTATCGAAAACAAAAAGCGAGGGAATAAAAAAAAAGACAGACCGGAGACACCCGGACGCAGGATGCGGTAAGTGCGGCTCAAAGTTCGCCCCCCTCATTTTGCTCCGATTTTTTTCACCGCGCAGTCGTGTTTTGCAACGCCCGGGCAGCGAAATTAGTATTCATGCAAATTCAGCGATAGTTCGCGCGGTCTATGCCGCGCCGGGGCGCGCGTGCTTTCTACACGGTGCGTTTTTAGCGCGGCCGAAAAAAAAAACTCGAGCACGCCCCGGGAGACCGACTACCGCGGTATCGCGCGAGCCGAGCTGAGTGGCCGAGCGAAAGGGTGGTGTGAGTGCCAACTCATCAGGAAAAACTTGCGAGTTCGCGCGTTTTTCCCGACGAGTGTTAGTAGTATATTACCGTATTTACTCGCGTAAGCCCCCAACTCTCCATTTGGAGCGCGAACATATTGGAAAAAAACATTTCGTTAAGTGTGACGAGCATACCCACTAATTTCCGCAAGCAGTTACTAGATGGATGTAGTTATGTGCTCTCCTAGCAACTATGGTATCATCCTCATCATCACCGTATCACACCGGATTACGCGTCATGCTTCCAACGCGCTTCAGCGGTATCTTATCTGTAGCAGAAAGTTTTTTTTTCAAGCTGCGTCCTGCTTTCGGGTGCGTTCCGCTGTTGACCACGTGTTCCGTGACCTTCAGGCTCCAGGAAATTATGTACACAGAACAACACTGTAAATATGCGGCTCGGAGAAAGTTGGAAGTGAATAAAAAGATTCACCGACGATTACGATATTCCCTAATTGCAAAATTTGAGCGCAACTCTATACGTGTTTTCATTTCGAGATATATTGGCTAGCGCGGGCAATCTGTCCCATGCGTAAACGTTGCAAACGGAGCGAAGTGTGGCGCGACTGCCTCGCTTATCGGGAGATCGCGAGAGGCAGCGCGTGGGTGACGCGTGGGCGAGATTGACAGCAGCCACCTCAGACAGAACTCCCAGACGACGCACGCTACTCTGGCGCCATCTCGTAGCCATCAACGCCACACTACGCTTTTCTTCTCACGATTTCGCCATGCGCTCGTCCTCCGCTTTCCACCTCGCGTCTTTCATTCCCCGCTGCACTGCGCTTCACGTTCGCTCTTTCATTCTTCGCTGTGCTCGTTCGCTCGGTTACGCCGACGCCGACACTCACCGCAGGAACGGGCACCTAAAAGCTGCGCTCTGAAATTATGTGCGTCACTTCGGGAGGACGCGAATGAGGCGATTTCGTTAAACTACCACCGCAGCACCAAGCGAAGGCTTGAACAAAAGCTTTCACAGTCGGACACAAATGGTTCCGCTATTCTGCATAGCAGTCTGGCCGCAGTTCGAGGATTCAGTGAGCAGCCATAAGCCTTCGTCGTGTAAGGCCCGCATCCTGCGAAAAATCCGAGAGAGAGAGAAAAAAAAAGTGCCGGCTGTACACGAGTCAATGCGGTATACAGACGGGAGGGACGGAGCACGCGGGAAACTCGATTTGGGTCGGCGCGGTATAGAACAGAAAAGCGGGGGAAATAAACTGAAAGCGAGTTTTAGCTCCAGAAACCGCTTCGAGGTAATGCCGGCATTTCGTCTATATACAACACAATGGGCGACCGGTGCGGTGGAAAGAGTTCTCTCGCGAACGGTGGCGCGGTTGCGAGTTTCACGGCACTCCATGGGAGGCGATGACGAGAGAACGTCCGCGTGAAGCGTAAATTGTGGGGCAGGGAAAAGCGAGGGATTTGGGTATATAGGCAAGTGAAAAGTGGGAACAATGCCAGGTACAGTAGTTATAGCTCAAGGGAGTCGCCACGCGCGCGCGCTGAAAGTTTTGCGAGCGGTTCTCTTGTAATTAACGCCATTAGCGAACACGGGCTCCAGCTAGGCACGAAAGATGCGTAAGCACACACAAAAAGAAAAAGAAAAAAGTTATGTAGATGGCGAAACACAAAAACACAGCGCATAGGCATTCACGTCGATAGGAGTTTTGGGTATTTATCAGTTCGCATTCACTTTCTTTTTCACCGTAGAACCCATGACCGGTGGCCTGATAGAGCAACAAAATGGATGCTAAGGGTTGAAAAAAGCAGTCAGGGGGTGGACAGTGTGGCTAGTTTCGGTATTGGCAATAAAGCGTCGCCATGACACTGGCAGCCAAAGGAAGATTCAGTAACTTTTGCATATGTGGCTCTATCTTTTCCGTATGCATAGCAATAAAGTAAAGTGATGAAATTTTGTGTAGAAATAAAAATGCGTTTCTGGCTATTTTCTTTTTTTCATGTTCACTAAACATGTTATGTTGTTGCAAGAAGGCAGCAATACGTAAACTAGAAATGCTTTGTGCTTATTAACTGGCTCATGTTACGTTTAATATCTTCTTCATTCACTCATTCGAACTTTGGAGAGGTAGCAAGCTGCTGCTCGTTGAAAAGTTCCCACGCAGAAACATGGTAGCGCGCGATCACGCACGCACACACGCACGCACAAACACACACACACAAAGTTCTTACAATTCGGAGCAAATCGCCGCAGGTCCAGCGGTCAGTCCTCGCACAAACACGCGAATCACGTGCTCGCTTCCCCCATCCGCGAAGTGACGAGCTATTTCGGTGTCCACGTCGGTACACAACCAACGCTGTGCCACGCTCTATATAGCCGCTCTGCGGAAAATAACTTCCTGAAAGCGTGCGCACGACAGGCGCCGGTCGACCGCATTAGGTTGGTCGTCGAGAAGAGACGAAACTCTTACCTGCGCGTCGCCATTCACCGAGATGGCCGGCACTCGGCGCGACGATTTGCGTTTCAACCGTCCGGCGTAGGAGTTTAGATGAGCTCGCGTCCCCTACGTAGCACTCTGTCGCGTCTACCCCGAACGACACGGCTCTCTCTACCTGGCTAGGCTACCGTACAGATCGTTTCCTGCCACAAAACGCCGGCTCGTTCCGACGGATCCGGCGTTCCGCGCGGCCGCGGGTGAAAATTAACTCAAGGATCCAAAGAAAGGCCAGTTAAGCGGAATGGCCAGACTCGCGCCGGTTCGAGAGATTGCCACCGCCGCTTCTTGGCTGGCACCGGTTCGCATACTGCAAAACGACCGCAGCGGTGGGCCACCGGCCACGGGTAGGGAGTATTCTTCACGAATATTTAACGATGCACGAGTCTGCCCGCTGACTCGCCGTCTGTGCCCCTGCAGAAAAGAAGCCATCAGAACTGGCACCGTAACGGACGGTGTGCTCGCGCTGAAAGGGAGAGGCACCGACGCCGGCTAACGTTTCTTTGTCATGCACTTGCGCTCGAACTCGGGAACTTGTGGAAGCGTCTTTGACGAGGCGTCGTTTCGCTTCGCGCGGGAGAAGCTCTGCGCGCGTTCTGCGTGCACAACTCGTCGCGTCCTCTCGATTTGCAGTGTGTACGGCTCGCTGAAACATGGGAATCGTGCGTCGGCGGTGAGAGCCAAAGCCCCCAGTGAGAGCGGTCGCTTGACGACGCGCTTCGGGAAAATGAGGGACTTGAAGCAGCGCTTCTGCAGGACTCTACGTAAGCGCGTATATTAACGCGATAGCGTTAAGGGCCCCGCGTCGCTGAAACTTCGGTGTCGTTGTCGGCGTCGGCGGCGTTGTCCGTAAAGGCTGATTCAGACTGGGCCGACACGACACCGATTTTGGTCTAGCCGACTGTTGGCGACAGCAGTTTATAGGACAGAGAACGCTGTGGCCAACGGTTTCAAGGAAGAAAAACGCTGTCTCCGACAGCCGGCAAAAACGCAGAAACTGAAAAACAAACCCCTTTTCGAGCTGCCGTTTGAGGTCTATCTTGGTGGGTGCGGAGCGGCCCGCTCGGTTCCTTGCAACACCATCCAGATGGAGCTCCCCTCTGCGCATCTGCAGCAGCGGCGGCGCCCGCCATGCGGGGGGAAGAAAAAAAAGAACCAGAAAGCTCGCCTTCGTGTATAGCGCTCGCCACCAGCGTTTCCAGGTAAACGTTACGGTTACATGAGCTGAAGTTGGTGGGAATCGTGAGAAGCAGAAAGGGATCTTGAATGTTATCGCGTTCCACTCTTAAAAGCGAAGCTTAAGCGTCCTCCAAGTTTTTTTATGCTCATCACTGTGTGCACGTAAGTTGCTCCTTGCGAGAGAATGTACTGATTAGCTGTAGAATTGGACCACAAATACTGATTGTAGAACAAACGTACAGGTCATGCTTATGTAGTGCTACTCCCGGAGATTAAGAATAACGAGACAGAGACCATACAGACGTACAGGAAGTGCAAACGAATGATGTCGATATCTACCAAAAGAAGGAAGACAAAACTGACATGCCGTTTTTATTGGAGTGACTGACTCGATAGCATTACAAGGTCTTATAATTCAATGGTTATCTATCTACATAAGCATGACTTCTACATGATAATCATATATGAGTTATGACATTATAATCCTCTGCTGCTGTCTACCAGTCTACCTAACCTACGGGGAACCAGCGCCGGCCAGAAGGCGCTACGGCAGTTTGAGTGTGCAACCTAAATTTATGCTGAAACCATCCGATAAAGAGGCCACGGAAATGGCACGGCATTTTGATGTTAAAAGACGCGAGCCAGTGTCACAGTGTCAACGTTTGCTTTAGCTCTATGCATCCAGCCAGGCTCTGTCCATACCCGTTCGCATTGGAGAATCGGATTCGCTCATACATTCTAGCACGCCGGTTACGAGTCACGCCAGAATTTGGACACACGTTCCTCCAGACAAGGGGCGAAACTGATGACGCGAAATCGCAGTACATTCCACTGAAAACTGTTTTCACTGCTCGTTAGGCCATGTGTAACTGCGCTGCTGTTGGCACGCGATATTTAGCGCTGGTTGCCCATAGGCTGACTAAAACACAACAGTACAACGACTGTCCTTTGCTTCTTGCTTTTTGACTTAATACATACACATTACAGCCATTGCTACGTAATACGTCATGCAGCTATCAATGTACAGCCCGATATACACTGACTGTACCTATCGCTATGGCGGGTTTTCTTGCGATGACTGCCAAATTAATTTTTTAAATCCCCTGTCGCAGGAAGCAAAATTCTAGTCCTTGAGCATGGATTCCTCGAAGAGGCGGACATTATTCGCACAATAAATTCGAATGCATACTCGACTAATGAACACTATTTCAATAATTAAGTGCTTAGCCGATTACTTTACCACACATATTGCAATTTACAAATTGTATCCCGCGAATTCGCAAGGCGATGTATTCGCTTGAGGCTAATTCTGAGGATGACACCAGTTTCGAGGTATTAATTAAAATCAAATTCCGGGGTTTTACGTGCGAAATAAACCACGATACGATTACGAGGCACGCCGTAGTGGGGGACTCCGGATTAATTTTGACCACCTGGGGTTCCTTAACGTGCAACCAATGCACGGTACACGGGCGTTTTTGCATTTCGTCCACACTTAAATGCGGCCGCCGCGGCCGGGATTCGATCCCGCGACTTCGTGCTTTCCAGTACACCGTCAAAGACACTAAGCCACCACTGCGGGTGGATATTAATTGTAGTTTCCAAAGTGCGCGACTAAATAGATTGGCGTTCCAGGTATTCTCGTGCTTCAATGCGTAAAATGGCGCTTTCTTTACAATAATAAGTGGAGCAACAGCGCATATTTCCCACAACACACTCGTGCACTTAAACTTAGGTGCACGTTAGAGAACCGCAGGTGGTGGAAATTATTGCCGATTCCCTCAATACGGCGTGTCATGTAATCATATCGTCGTTTTGGCACGTAAGATCACGCTTTAATTTATTTCAATTCAATTTCCGAGGAGGTCTCAACGACTTCTGCAACACATCATTTCTCTAGTGATAACAGTATATCAAAGTCTGAGCTGCCTGTTTTAGTGTGACCAGCCGGTGAGTAGTATGTGGGATAACACGAAGGCCTCAGCCATTTAGTTCGGAAAGCGCTGAAACCTCTCGGAAAAAGTAACGAAATGTAACGTGACGCAAACGCTAATGCGACCGTAATCGACAGCAACCCACTGCTCCGAAAAAAAAAATCATGAGCCATTCCACTCTGTGAGGGTGGACGACCAGCGAAGCTGTTTAGGGCACGACACAGAGGCGACACATAATTTTGAACAAAGGTACGAACGCATTCATTTTCCTTATCGCTGGTCACCGTGATGACAGGTAAGCACGCACATTAGCGTATCACCTGTGCTATTAAATGTGTCCGTCACGTAAGACAATGAATGGCTAATACCCCCTTAATTAAGCAATGGCTCATACCCCCGTAAGCGTGGCCTCCACATTACGACGACAGAAGAGAAGTGAAATTCAACGCTGGAATGATGAGCGGCGACGGAGATAGCTGGAAAAAGAGACAACGTCTCTTTGCCCTAGCCATATACAGCTTCGCTGTAAAAGTCCGTCAGAGAGAGAGAGAGAGATAGAAAGAGTGAGTGAGTGAGTGAGTGAGTGAGTGAGTGAGTGAGTGAGTGAGTGAGTGAGTGAGTGAGTGAGTGAGTGAGTGAGTGACTGAGTGAGTGAGTGAGTGAGTGAGTGAGTGAGTGAGTGAGTGAGTGAGTGAGTGAGTGAGTGAGTGTGCGAGTGTGCGAGTGTGCGAGTGAGTGAGTGAGTGTGCGAGTGAGTGAGTGAGTGAGAGGGAAACGAGTGCTATGTAGCACTGAGTATATCCACCCGGCGCAACTTTTACAAAGTTTTGCGCCACCTAGCGGTGAAGTTTTACAATCAGTCGCGGGGGCCCATTATATTGCGTCATCCGACAACTCCTTCTCTCCCCGCTCCGCGTGCGTCCATTGCTTGATGAAAACAAATTTGCCACGCGCGAATTGCGTGAGCCAGCGATAACGCTGCAGCGGACAAGCATTGCGGGCGGGGCATGGCGTCAGCCTGGCGAGTGAATTAGCCCGCTTTGTCACAGGGACATCGCATTTGCAAGCTCGGACAGATTCAGGCCCCCCAAAAAACGCACTTCGAGAGAGGAAGAAAAACAAAAGTGCAGCAAACACTTGTTTGTTCGTGCTCCACACCGCGGCGTTGTTATTTAAAAAAAGAAACAAGACGACACATGCAAACAAACAAACAAGCGAGGAACTGGAACTTTGATGACCGAGAAGGGCGACGCCGGCGACAACAGCAACAGCGGCGAAATGCGGCTTCACTCTTTAATCACAATTTAGCCTCGCGAGGAAAGTGGGGCTGAAAGCCCTAAATAAAAGCAAACTATTAGTAATATAACAAACAGTAGAAATACCGCGAGAGGATGCTTAGATGTTTATCGCGCGGCGAGTCTCGAAAAAAACAAAGAAACATAATAAATGTAATCACAAAAATGGAAACACACGCGCAGAGACCACGCGAAGAGAGACAGAGTCAGCGGAGTGGATGAAAAATTCTACAGGGTTGCTGCGTACGCTTAGCGCTACCAAGGCTGAAAAGTAAAAGTAATAAGAGAAAAAAATGGGGGAGAGGGACAGATGCGTATCATGGCCGCTGTTCAAATTGGGGCTCTAATTAGCCACAACGACACCGCACGGCCATCCCTCAACCCGGCGCAGCGCAACCGCTGACAGTTCAAAGTAGAGAAACGAGAAAAAAGAAAAGAAAAGGCGTGCGGGGCAAGCAAAGGAAAGAACATGTTTAATGACCTCAAACGTGCGGAGTGTGAATAGAAAGAAAGAGTTAATGAACGAGAGACTGAGTGAAACAAAGAAGGCTACGTACGGGCAAAGCGCGGCGGTTCAAGCATCAAGCTTAAAAGAGAGCGAAGAGACGAGAGCGCTAAAGGCGCGAAAAAAAAAATAAGAAGAAAGGAAAGTGAGAGCACAGCTATCGCGCTGTTGTCCGTGAGTACAGTGTGAAGTGAAAGAAAGAAAATATTAATAGCAACAATGAATTTAGGCCCAACACCGTGAATTCCTTTCATTCCGCGGCCCCTTATCTTTCTCAAGTTTTCCTATTTGAAAAGTTTGTGGAAGTTCTCGAATCTTTATCGCATATTCAAAAAATTGTTGGTCAACGCTCCGGATCCGGATCAGAAACGCGGCAATCTATAGCAGATGCGATAATGCACGAGGTGCGTGTTCAGCGAAATATAAGGGCTGCAGAATTATGGGGTTTTGAAGCCAACCTTATGTCCTCCTCTCCACCCTCCCCCCCCCCCCCCCCCTTTACTTTTCGGGTGTTGAATGCTGTTGTCTTACCCATTATCCATCAACTTGTTGCTGATGTGAATGTTCTGATAGGTCCGTGTTCGAAAAAAAAAAACACATTGGGTCACTGGGATACTTGCAGCGGCATGCGAATATTCCCGGCCAATGCCCAACATTTGGTATGTGCCTCTGAGTAGAAGCCCGCATAGAAAAGTGGAAGATGAGGCAAGAAGTGAGCAAGAGGGCTACAGAGAAGTGAAGAAGTCAGCATAAAATCAACCAAGTGCGGCGAAAAAAGTGAAGTAAACAGAATGGGCAAGAGAGAAAGAGATAGAAGAGAGGAAAGGCAGGGAGGTTAACCCGACGCACGTCCGGTTTGCTACCCTGCACTGGGGAAAGGAGGTATGGGGAATGGGGCCACAGTGCGCATTGAGCGAATAGCGTTCAGCCACGGGGAAATCTGGAAGTCGGCAACAGGAAATGGAAGAAGTCGGCGACACAGAAGTGAAGCAGTTGGCAATAACAGCAGCCAATTGTGGAGAAAGCTGAGTGAACAAAATAGCGCCGGAGCGTGGATTTAGCGAGGATCGTTGGGCTGCACAGAAGTGAAACAGACGAAGCGAAGGTATTTCAGTAAATATCAAATTAAGCTTAGCTTAAACTGATTCCCGCGAGTGCGTGGGTCCGCCGATATATTATTTATTTCATTTATTAATGAGCGAAGAAAAACGGGGACGTAGGTCGCTTTAGGACCGGCTATTCCGAAGTTCCAAACACTATTCAGAAAAAAGAAATAACAGAACGAACAGGGTGAAGACACCAAAATAACAAAACAAGAACTGCACATGCTATATATTACACAGTTCACAACCGTGCAGACAGCGTCATCATGGCTATCAGCACTGGAAGCACGGTCTAGTTTATTTGGTGCAGTCACCACACATCACGCTTGGAGAGTACCACGTCAAAACCTGCACATATGAACACTTGAACACGAAACGTGTCTGTCGCGTGCACTGGCTCTCTATTGTCTTTCTTTCTTTTTCACATTCTTTCCATTCCACCATCGCTCTGCTCATTCCTCTACTTATTCATCCACTGATTAGTTACATCACAAGAGAACGCAACGTTTCCTACGCCGATTTCCCACTCCACTCGCACGCAGACACTGAGCACGGAAAATCGTATTTACAAGCCCAGTACCCAAAAAGAGGAGCAGTGGACCGACAGCTCACATTAGTAGCAAGCTTGGCGAGTTGGTGCTGATTCATTCTTAAATCTGCGCTTAAAACCAAGGACAAGTACATGAAGGAAGACAGGACACACGCGCCGACTACAACTGAGCCCCCTTCACTGGATGTACACCCGGCGACAAACCATTACGGACCATGAAATCTGAGAAAAAGTTGGATATCTCCGCAGCCTAACAACGCAGCCTGGTATTTGCAATTCGGGCCTCGACTAGAATTTGCTAGCAACATTGTCGTGTACAGTGTTACTGGCTACTGCTACAGGCTGCTCGGGAATTGAACATTTTTCCGAGATCCCGTGGTCCGTAAACTTTGGTCGCCGGGTGTACATAACATAAACGCCTAACAATAGAGTGGGCATGCGCCACCAGTGAGGGATATTTCCATCAGCCGTGTATCCGTAGTACTACTAGATTGTGAACCTAAAATGATGGCTACGTAACGATTGATCGCGATCAAGTTAGTTGTCTTTGTCGCCTTACCTTTTCTGATATGTGAGATAGAGGGAGTGATGTGAATGTCCGGGCGACCACCGGTGTATGCTAAGTGTCCCGTAAATTTTTAATTTTTTTACAGGCCACATTTTTTCTTTTCGTTTCTGTTTTTTGTACAGTGAACGCTGAGGTGTAGTCGGCGCGTGTGTCCAGCCTTCGTCCTTGTGCTTGTTTTTCGCTTTCGGCGCCTTAAAAAAAAAAAAAAACAAACGACAGCAAAATCTTATTCTGAGAGCTGCCGTTGTCACTTAACGATGCATCACGTAACTCTTATAAAAGAAAGAAGAGAGAGAGAAAAAAATGAGAAAAGAAACTGCACCTAAACTTAGGAGAGCTCGGAGAGGCTGCTGGGCTTGGAAAATGCTAATCTGAGGAGCGTTATGCCGACGTTCAGAATGAGAGAGAGAAAAAACATTAAATTCGTTTCTTGAAACCTGGGAAACAAAAGCTGCCTCCGAAGAAATAACAAGAGAGCAAAGGCCACCTTTTAAATCCCGGTCGATGAAGCGATGGCCAGTCAGAAAATGACACGTGATGACAGGAGCGGAGGTGATGATAATGGGTGCCCCAGCGTTAATCACGGCTCATTAACACTAATGATGAGCAGCGAGAAAATGCAGAAGACAGGGGGGGGGGTCTCTCCAAAATGATCTTTTCACTCAAAAGTTACTTCATCAGCAGTATCTCCTTATCGTCATGAGAAACAAAAAAAAAGGGGGGGGGGAAGGGAAGGGAAGGGGGGAATAAGAAAAAGAAAACAGCGCTTTGCTCGGTCCGAACGTTCCAGGTTTCCGTTAATTCCGTCATGCACGTATTTCGCGAACCGGATGCCCCTGGATTCCATCAGGCTGACTGATAAAAAGACGATCGCGATTAGAAGTGAGAGACAAAAACGAAAAGGGAAAGGCAGAGAGGTTAACCAAGGTCGTGCCCGGTTGGCTACCGTACGCTTGGGGAGGGGGAAAGCGGAAGAGTTCGCGTTGAGAAGGCAGCATGCCGACAACTTGCCGCTATCCTTAAAAAAAAGAAAGAAAAGTATACAATACCGGCACTCACATATCGGGAAGAAACTTGACGGTTAGCCTTGAAGATTGAAAGTCAAGGACCGCGCAACGAGCGACGGGATGCAAGAAATCGCAATTTCACCCGAAAGGCGACGCATTGATTACTATAGCAAATAATGAGGCAGCTATGCGATGTAAGTGTAGTAGTTCTATCAGACGTATAGAGCGCAGTAAACATTCGCTTACTAACTAAATTAACAAGCATGGCGTCACGCGCGTGCATGCAAACGTGAACAGATCACACGCGACGACCGCGGCCACTCGGTGTCAGAACGCTGGCGTGATGAATAGCGGCAGCCGCGGCGAGCGAACGCTTCGTGTTCTATTTAGCTTGAACGTGTCTCCCAAAACTTGAGATTACGCGACCACCAACGCTAGGTGTCGCGAGAACACATCGCGCATGAAGCCACACGCCATCTCGGCTCGCGTGACGCCTTGCACCCGCCGTAAGCGTCGTAAGTACGGAGCGGCCAGGCGAGTGGATTCAGATGAGGATAGCACCCGAAACGTGTTCAAGTCACTGGACGACAACCCCTTATCCTCCCGCCTCACCGACCATATTTGTGGCAATTGAGAAACAACAAGATGAAGACTCAAAATAAATGCCTTACATTTTAAAAAATGTCTAGTCTTTAATGTAACAATAACTTAACGAGAGGTAACAACCAAACCTAAACACTCAGACGTACGAAGCTAAATGATAAAGGTGTAACCCTAGAGAGAACCAAGCTAAACAATAAGATTAACCGTACCTCTCGCTGCGCTCATCCAGGCATAACTGAGTTAAGCCACAGCCAATTTTTGTCTTCTTTTATCTGTGCGCCAGCACTCAGACCAAAGTGTTGCTCCTGGGCACGTTAAATAAAAGATTGATTCCTTCATTCATTCATTCATTCATTCATTCATTCATTCATTCATTCATTCATTCATTCATTCATTCATTCATTCATCATTACAGCTACACACAGTTTACTGCTTGCCAGCTAACGCGTTTAATTTATGAAGACGCCCGCATAGCGAACATCATCAGTAACGATATCCAGGAAAACGAATAACACATGCTGCCTTCACTCAAAGCCATTTAAAGACAAAAGCCCGAGAGCTGACAAGCATTGTTCGTTGACGACATCATTAAGGAAACGCGTTCTTCGCTTTCAATTTGCTCAAAGGAAACAATGAGTGCTGCAGTTACCGGCTATGAAAGCTAAACATTACGCGCGTCAACGGATCGCCAGGTGTCGCTTTAAACGCTGATCCGCAAAACGAGCTCGTTAGTGTGGTCCTCTTTTGAATCTGTCCGCGATAAAGAAAGGCAGTTTCGATACAATAAAGCGGCATACGTTTGACAGAGCTTCGCTAATGTCACTATTTTCCCGGAGTCTGTGAAGAAACCGTACACATTTTAGAGATTAGTATAAAGGAACAATGAAATGACCTGGCGCGAGGCATTAGAACGGCGCGCTAATCGCCGGCTTTATCGCGTCGAAACACGGTGACGTTTATTCCAAGGGCCGCATTTATCGGAAATCGAAGCCCGCAACATTACGGAAAGATACTCATCGCAGCGACGTCTGTTCGTTTCCGCGCTTAACTCCTTTCTAGCGAAGCTCTATTGTCGTCTCTTCGAATGGCATAGTCGGCCGCTCTGACGTAGACACTAAGTGTCACACAAAGTGTCACAAAGTTTCCCGAAGGCCAACTTCCTCGAAGCGTGGCCTCATGTGCGTGCGATGTAGAAAGCAACAGACGAAGCGAAAAAAAAAAAAAGCCGTAAGGTTTCGTTCACACTTTAAAAAAGCGAGAAAAGAGCGACATGGTCAAAGCGGGCGGTAATTCTTTTCCGCACGCGTCGAAGATGTTCACATCTGTTTTTTCCGCCACCCTCGTCAATTTCGCCAAATCTATATCTACCGTGAGGCACATTTGGCCGCGTGGTGGCGCTCGTAACGAGATCATTTCAAGCACCTTGGTCATATATAGTTACGTACTGACAATACCGGAAGAATTCGCCTACAGTTGGTCCTTAAAGCTTAACGCAACCTCGAGGATTGTTTTAACAACGTCGCTTAAGCCCACTTTAATCGGAAAATAATTGCATGGGTACACCATCCGTTGGAGGGATTTCAGAACATTACTAACACAATCGTCTGGAACATGAGAGGGAAGTACGCACGGTGAGCACTACTGAGCAAACATACAGATGTAAGCGACAGACACACAGATATCCAAACACATAAAATGTGTTCCATCACAAACAATTAAAATCCAATAACAGTTCAATGCGCCCATCACTATGCACACTGCCTACAAGATTCGCGTCCGATGCACTGTAGTTTAAGAAGGATCACAAAACACGTCTGGTGGGTCACAGTACGACAAGAATCATGGTAGAAAGAGAACTTATCGTATTCTCACTGAGCCTGAAAAGAGCATTGTGATATGTACGTTTGTAGCTCTGCATACTGTTATGTAGCTCTATGAAGATACGCGAGCCGCCTCATCGGCAAAAATGTCGAACTCTGTGCGTGTTTTCCGACTATTTTCTGTACTTTCAATTGTTTACGGAACTGTTTGTGTCTCCGAGTGTCACTTTATACTCTCCTCTATGTCATTAAAAATAAATCGTCTAGCCTTCTAGGCGCCAATATTAAAGAATTGAAAATGGGTGAACTCTCTCTCTCTCCTCTTTCTATATATTAATATATAATATTAATATATAGAGAGAGAGAGAGAGAGAGAGAGAAAGAGAGAGTTCACCCATTTATATATATCTATATAGATGATATATAGAGAAGAGAGAAGAGAAAAGAGAGAGTTTCACCCATTTTTCATTTCTTTAATTATCATGTCCTATAATCCGATGGTAAGTTCAAAATAATTTTCCCTATGTTGTCCTTGGTGTCATTGTTGTTGCGCTTCTGGTATCGTGCGTTTGGCGTGCATGCGGTTGCGTGGTCGTGCGTGTGTGTGTGTGTGTGTGTGTGTGTGTTGTGTGTGTGTGTGTGTGTGTGTGTGTGTGTGTGTGTGCGTGTGCGTGTGCGTGTGCGTGTGGGAAAAAACTTCTGAGGAAGGCCGGCCCCTCGCCCAAAACGTTAAAAAACATTCCTTTTTCTTTCGAGGTGTGTCTCGTTTTCTTCATATCCTTTGCGGGCGTTCAAGAAGTTTGACATTTGACTGTCTTCAATGTTATTTCAATGTTCTTCGTGATTTAGCAGCGTTCGCCCTGCGGAGAAGAGCCCCAACCGGCGCCACACAAGGCACCAACCTCTCCACTAAATTCATACATGTAATAGAAAAGAGGTACCTGGAGGTTGACTGGAGAGCGAGGCGATAAAAAAAACACATCAGAAATTGTGTATAACGCGTCGAAAAAAAATATGGCAATGTGATAGAGTTGGTCGACAAATATTCTTACTATTACCAAGTGTCCAAAACTTGGGAGAACGACAAACGCACCAAGTTGCCCTCGTTGCTGGGCGTCAAACCATCTTGCAGTGTTGTGCAACTAAGACTATCAATCCTTTTCTACAACAGCCTCTACCACCCCGCGACTTGCTGTGCACTAATAGATCGCATAGACAGCGCGGAACAAACAGTAAGGCAGGCAACTAAAACACAAACACGGGGTTGCACTTCGAGCTGCCGACATACCGCACACATGGCAACAACTTAGGACGAAGCTTTCAAACGATAAGAACGTTTTCTTTAGTGGGTATAGCTTCCGCACGCCCGTGCAGACACGCTGCATATCAACCTCCTTCAAACGTGTCGAGTGCTATACGTGAAACACGGTGCGGCTCGAGTTTGCCGTCCTCCCTCGGCTGCGGACAACGTGTTCCGACATAATGCAAAACTCCACACGCCGTATCCTCCACGCATATACGCAGCACACGTGCACGTCACTCGCAGTCGCTTTCACGGGTCGCAGGCTCGGGCGGCGAAGCGAGGTTCCTCTACATCGTGAACAGTGGACGACGACCAGACGACAGATTGCGCATTCTAAACCGCGAGCTTGGGGGGAATAATTAAAACGCGAGCTAAAGACGCCGCTCTAAGTGCGCGGCCGCATTCACGGACGCTGAACGGTATAACGAGCTGTGGCAGAGAGGACCGTCTTCGTGTTTTGGGACACCGAAAAAGAGAGAGAGAGAACGCGTTGTCGACACGTTGACAGCTAGCTGCTCTCGGGGCTCTGTCAGTCACTGGCGCGAACGAGCCGCGACGCGTCGTGTGCCTGTAAAACAAAAATGTGTCAGCGAGCTGGAAGAAGCGGGTTTCCAAACATCTCCACCCGAGATGACGGGCCAGGGATCCTGCCTTATCACTATGCACGTCGTTTACAACGCGTTATGATAGTGTTACTTGAAGAGTCGACGTTTCTTTAGAGGACGAGGGATGCAGGCGCCTCGGCAGAAATGAGCCTGCGTAGGGAGCCTACATGCAACGCGCCGCGTTACATGTAGGCTCCCTAAGCCTGTGGACCCCGAGAGACTTCAGGTCCGGTGTCCTACAATCATAGAACACCTGAAAACATCCGTCAATTGAGCCGATAAAACAAAAAAGAACAAAATAAAAGAAGAAAAGGCGTGTTTTCATGTTAGCTCGACGTAGGAAACGCCCCCTTATGCGTGTTTAGAATAAAAGAAACGCTTGTCGTGTTCGGATACATTTAATTGACTATATGTTATAGCGCAAAATGAGCCGCATCATTCATTTTGATCAGTAACTATAGGCCAATGACAAGCAATCTGAAAGGTAACCTCATAATTGCTTGTTGCACTGTGTGGTTGATTGAACGCTTAACCATTGATTTACAGTTGTTCCTCTCTCTCTCTCTCTCTTTACAAACTCGGCCGTATCTCAACGTCATTATTTACTTTACCATCTACAACCTGTAACCTCAAAGCACCCCTATATCGTCTCTGGAATTTTGGCCACATTTTACGTTATAACTCATTCTGTGCATGCGAATCGCCTACAGAAGGCTATAACGATTATCTTTCGCGAAAATAGCAGCAGCTACGCACCGCGCCGCGAAGCCAGAAATTCAAGAAACAACTACGTGCTACTCATCCCGGCTTCTCCGGTACCTTCTTCACACGTCGTGACGCCGACAGGGTCACGTACGTGACGCCACCTGGGTGAAAGCTGTCGATTGGTTCGTCTGTACGAGGGAGGCCAGCTCCGATTCGTCTCCTAGAGCGCCTTCGCCCATGCAGTCGCACAACTTTATCTTCGCCGTCATCTAGGGAGGTGTTCTCGGACGATCGCTTTCGGCTATACTGTCACTTTCACGTGACGTAGTACACGGCGGGTTGCATGATTAGAGCGGTGCTGCTCAAACAGCCAATCAGTGCGCGCGCGCTGAAAGTGGTATCTCCGAAAGTGACTATCTGAGAAGACGTCCCCTAGTTTTCCTGCCGCGTTCATTCAACCGAATTCACCTCGTCTAGCGTGTTTTGCAGTGGCGTGCTAGCGGCATCAACTGCGTATAGCTGAAAAGGGCGTAGTCATGACAACCGGAAGCTGACGGTGCTTCCGGTTATCAGGACTAGAGCCCACGTGTCTGCTAGCGAAGTACACGGCAAGGGAGAGGGAGAGCCCGTGGGGGAGGGTAGCGAAGGCGAAGAAAAAAACCGCTCGCTCGCCTTCGAGCTCAGAGTGGCTTAGAGGACGTCATTCGATGACGTCACAGAGATTCAGCGGCTTGCAACCAACACTGAAAGTCGAAGCAAGCGGGTTGCCTACACTTACCTTGGAGAACCGCCAGGAGTCGCGCGCGGGTCATTCTTTGGAGTTGCTGCATGCAAAGTTGCTTGAGCTCTTCCAGTGGTATGTTCTGATGACATCGGAAAAGGGTGGAAAAGGGAGAAGAAAAAAAAAAAGAGAGAACACGACATCAATGGGAGATAAAATAGATGTCACCAAACAATATCTCTATGCAGCAGCGGCAGAGAAAGTTGAAAGAACTGACGTGACCTTTTCGACTTATAATTTCCTGCGTTAAATGAAAGTCCCCGACCCCCGAAACCCTATGATGCACACTGGCAAACCTAGGCACTCCTTAAATAATTTACCATATACCTAATAGTTTTTTCTACAGACCAGTACGCCTGTAATTGGTGGAACGCCTTTCCTGTCACCTTTCTTGTTCTTTTTCTTTCCGTTTTTTTTTCTTTTCTTTTTGTTACCGCTCTTTCCAACCCCTATTTCCCCCACCCCAGTGCAGGGTAGTAAACCGGCAACTCGCACCTGGATAACCTCTCTGCCATTCCTTAGTCTCTCTCCCTCTCTATCTATCAACCAGTACAAATTCGATTCTGTTTGCACTGTCCCATGCAAATACCCATGGATTGCGCGCTGCCACCTACCCAAAGCACGCCCAACCAATGAGACGAAATTAGGATCCGAAATTAGGACGCCAGGGTGCTGCAAAGCGCACTTTGTCCATCCCAGCTTGAGGAAACCAGTCACGAAGTTATTTAGTCGATCTGAAAATTTGTCCATTAAAGTCCATAATCTGCTTGGTTACAGGAAATCCAAGGTATATATATAGAGAAAAAAAACAGATTATCAAGTGTCACGTGCCAAAACCACGGATTAAAGATATAGAAACAAAGAAAAAGTAGAAAGATCAACAAAAAGATAGCGCTGGAAGCTCACATGAGTCCACAAAAATCTCCTGGAATATCTGCAGACATACCATGAGCCTTGCACTTTTAACTACGCACCAACTGTCGGCAAAACCTACACAGGTTACGTTGGTGAAGGCAAAACATCTAATGTGAAACAAAACAGCTTACAAAATGACCATATAAAGGCTTTCTAAATGCACACTTATTAGGATTACCAACGAATAAAATAAAAACAAAACGATAGGAAAGGGAATACCTCGCTGTGTTCTATGTTGAAGATTACGCGGAATGTAGGTCTTCTTTGGGAGCGCACGCCTTTTGACTGAGATCTGACACCATTGGCAGCAAGCGGATAATAAGGTGCACAAAGTTGTCACTGTCAGCTGCACATTGCAATAACATACCACCCGGCAGGAGCAATCTGTTTTTATAGTTGGCGTGAGAGCTAAGCGTTCACAAACTAGGCCAGTACACTCTCTCACGAGTCTTAATTGGGCCTCACTTTACCGTCAGATTAGTAATTGATCGCACCAGCGCACGGACGCTGTTTCAAAAAGAAGTGCTGTAGCAGAAGCAAAACGCAAATCCCTTGTGCGCACTCATATGTTAGCCGTCTGCGGTAGACAGTTACAGTGCAGTTGGCAGCAAACTTTCTTTTCTTCCTTGTCTTCTTATTTAGTTGTCTATCGTTTATTTATTCTTTAAATAAAAAAATCACCGCCCCTTCCACTCTGTGGTGAAGGTGTGCATAGCGAAGCTATGCATTCGCGACCGCTTGGCTGGCCCGAATGGCGCTATTTGCGGGAGATAGGACGCGTCGGCGTCCACAGGCGACGGCGTTCCTAGCGCGCTCCTCACGCTTATTTTTTTTTTTTTCTACGACGTTCCCAGACAAGAGTCCTTAACCAAATGCTCCGTATATGCAACTAACGCTAACTCCTCTCACACCCCACTTCTCCGTTGACCTACTTTTTTCCTACACCGATATTGGTTGACTCACCTCACGCTCTCCCCCTCCAACGCGAGTATTGGACGACGCGACAAACGTCAACGCCACTCCTCGTGCTCCTTTTCATCTGCACCCTCTCACAGCATTCTCACAGGGGGAAAGGGGTTACTCCAATTCCTTTCCCCCTGTTGAGCTCTTCTTTTCCTCTCCTCTCCCGCTAGGTCACGTGGCGCCTTTTTTAGCAAACTCCGACAATGAGCGGCACAGGGTCCACCTAAACAACTTCGCTATAAAAAAAATTTGCGCAGCTTGCACTAGTGGCGCAAGGCTAAAGAAACAGCGGAGCTGATCGGCACCTAGCACTACCAAGTCATCCCCAGCATTTTCCGAAATTTATTGATGATTGATCGCTTATCGATTACCTATTGATTGTCTATCAATGGGCTATCGCAAGGTATTGGCCACATAATTGGGCAAGGTTAAGCACTACCAAGTTATCCACAGTGCTTTTAGAAATTTATTGATTATTGATCGATTATCGATTACCTATTGATTGTCTATCGATGGGCTATCGCAAGGTATTGGCCACGTATTAGTGCTAGGCTAAGCACTACCAAGTCATCCCAAGCATGTTCCGTATATTATTGATCGATTACCGATTAGCTATCGATTGGCTAACTAATTGGCTATCGCAAGGTATTGGCCACGTATTTGGGCTAGGCTTGAACACCTTCGCTAGTTCATAGGGGTATGTGCCACTGGGCTTGGACCCTTTCTGCACTACCGCCAGGATCGGCCCACAATTTCTGTTCGCACGTTACGGACTAACGCTGGGCTTAAACAGCTCCGCTGTTAAAACTAAATTACCACTACTATACCTGCAATTCCACTGGAGTAAGGATATTCAGTTCGTCGGGAGAGAGCGCCCCGAAGGCTTCCTCCAGGAGATGCTCCCGGTGGTCGACGAAGGAGGAGAGGTCGTACCACGTCATCGCGACGCCACGTCACTCACTCGTCCCTTCTTGCCACTGGCACACGAAGGAAGCGAATCCACGACCCTGCAAAAACACGTGATAGTGCTCAATATAATGCCATGTGATGTTGTGAACGATCTGCAATATGTTATATGCAGCGAAGCAGAGGCAGACGGGAGATGAATTGAGAAATTTGATAGCGTGAACCGTTTAGTCGATCCTAACTAGTGAACTTGCTTCAGCGCTGACCGACACGGACCCAGTAAGGGGCATAGGACACACGAAGCGCTACTTTCAACTAATTTATTTCTTGTGCTGTCATGTTTAAGTATATCGTGTGCCCCATATTGTGTCCATATCTGTCAGCGCTAAAACAAGTTCATTATGAATAACCAACTCATCCAAATTACTACCCTGACTGGATCCTGACTGAATCCTAACTAGATTCGTTGGTGTTACCCTGCGAAATCCGTAGCCAGACACCATTAAATAAATGGTTAATCGACTTAATTTAACGGCCTAAGTACCGTAACATATTCGCAGCGCATACGGCATACAAGTCACATTTGATACATTTAGTATGCATGCTTTCAATTCATATAGGCACTACAGAACAACGCAATATACTATAAAGTTGATGTTTGATGCATCCAAAAGGGAGGGGGGGGCAGCGATGGATCCAGGAAGGTCGTTTCAGTCGATGCAAGTGCGACGAATGCAAGAGTCACGACACAGATTCGTAGTATAGAGGGCGCCACTGCAGGCTCGTGTAATGTGGGAAAACCTCTCGTTTTAGTGCCGAGTTGCAATTGTAAGCCCTGCGAAAATTCCAAGGACGACTCTACTTAAGACGTTATCTAAAAAATATCGCAGGTGAATGGTCTCAGTCATACGAAGATAGACAGAAAATGATGCCAGAAAAAACAAACATAAGCAAAGTTAATCATTAAGCATAATTGAAACATAGAAACGTGAGAACAGAGAATTCGCCGCAGGCGGGGACCAAAGCCACCCAAATTGTTGCCCGGATTGTCGAATTTATAATGCCACGTTTCGCAGAAAATGTTCAATTCGCAAAGTCGCAAAGGCCGTTTGAAGCAAAAAGGCCGCAGCAACAGGCAAATCCATGTATTACCCACCATTTCCATGCTGCCTAAACCACCGTAGCTGCAACTCCTAGCGCAAGAGTTTTTTCCAGTAATGTTTGTCGAAAGCACTACGCGCCGCAGTCCACAGTCATGTCTCACCAATTAGCCCGTTGACGTGCATTAAGCTGCAACATCGCTGTGTACTTGTGACAGCCACCCGGCACCTGCCACTTGTTTTTGAATCTCTAAAATAATATTCCCCGTTCCACTGCGTGGCTGAGGAACCTCCAAAAGAACATCCTACTGGGCGCTTGCGTACAGCTTAAACCGCGGTTCGCGGACTAATAACCCACCGTGGCCAGCACTCAAGCCTTTCCCTTTAAGAGGAACATCCAGTCGACTACAAGTAACGTTCCTCGGAGACCCGGCGCGCGAAGCAGGCTAATGCGGCGATATAGGCCGACAAGTACACAGTATAGAGTAAGAGAAACGGCAAAGGGTTCAGTCAGGCGTCCTGCAGTATGCAGAGTCGAGAGAGTCTCTCTTTCGTAGTTGTTCGCGGCAGAGAAAAATTTCCCCGTGCGACAGATCGTTAACGCCTCCAGCGCGAACCCGGCAGCCGGAGCCGGCCGCGAGAGTTGATTAATATTAATAACTCGCCGCAATTAACCCGCATACACAACGCGTCTTTTCCCTCACTCCCTCTTTTCTCCCATTTTTCCTCGGGAGACGTTAGCCGCGTGCATCGGTCCCGAGCAAACAAACGTGCGAGCGCGCTAGGTGTAAGAAAATATTTATAATAAAACAAATGAAAAATTTTAAAAAGAGGCATCGCATGGCGGTTGAAGCGAGGGAGACAGTACAGTGAGACAAAGCACGGCGTTGGCAGCTGCGAATAGCGTGCACGTGCTCGCGAACTTGAGACGTCCGAGAGTCGTTGAGGCTGTAACAAACTCTGGTTAAAGGTGAGAGGAAATTTATCTCGCTACTAACAGTAGGGCGCCTGTATACAACGAATGCCTCTACAATGAATGCCTCTACAACGAATGCCTCTACAATGAATGCCTCTACAACGAATGCCTCTACAATGAATGCCTCTACAACGAATGCCTCTACAACGAATGCCTCTACAACGAAATGACCTGTATAACGAAGGAACAATTCTGTCCCGGTTCCATTGCGAGCTGTGTGGTGCGCGACCTTTACAACGAAGTGACCTGGGGCGCGATCTTGTACGCGTTCCAAAATGGAACGGAGGCGTTCCGTTCCATCGAGCCGCACACGACTGGTCAATTTGAACGTCGCGGTTGAAATTGACCAATCGTGTACGGCTCGATGGAACGGAACGCCTCCATTCCATTTTGGAACGCGTACAAGATCGCGCCCCTGCATAACGAATTATATTCATTTATTTAAAGCGATAGCGGTTACACGCTCTTTACGTCACTGGTAAACAGCGTTACGTCAGCTCGTAGTTTTTGTCTTTTTTTAATTTTTTGCACTGACGTCAGAGCGGGCACTGTAGAGTTTGATTGCGATAGCAATTACACGTACACTCGAGACGCAATAACGACGACGCCGTCGTTGGTGTCGTGCAGTCCCGCTATCGCCGGCTCATGCGCGGCTCGTGCGCGAAGGGTTACACGGTTTGCAGAGACGCGGAGTCCGTTTGGCCGCAAAAACGACGAAGCGAAGTCGAGGCACCGTGAACGCTGCGTTCAATCGCATCTTTGGCGGAGCCAGCGCACGGCCGGTATAACGCAAAACAAGAAACCCGGTAAAACTATTCCAGTCCGTTTTTGTTGAAAATCCGCCAATAGCCCAATGTGATAGGTCGGAATGGCTCGGGCCCCACCCGTGGTATATAGGTCGTTCTGACCTATATACCACGGAGCGTTAACGGCGGATTTTGAATAAAACAGACAGCAAAAAGCATACCTAGACAGGACGACGACTCCGAACTACGTGACCGTGTAAGACTCGCTACTGGCCTTGGCTGACATGTCTGGTTTGCTATTCAGACAATAGGACGCACGCAGACAGCTGACTGACCATCGTATGTTTAGCCCCCCCCCCCCCCCCCCCTCTTCAGCCCCTTTCGACACATTCACATTCCTGACTTCGCTTAGCCCCCCGACATAGGCCAAAGCGCCAGACTTTCAAATGAAGATGCCATTCGTTCATTCATTCATTTGGAAGCCTATTCTTACACCTATCTTATTCGTCATTATGTGCGAGAAAATGAAGTGCAAGTTAAACATGTGAGAAACACAAACACACACACACACGCACTTATTACAGCGACGCTGTTCATGGCTAGGGTTTCGAGGATCAGGTCCCGCGCGAACGCGCTCGTGCCACTGCTCGCATGTTGGTCGTCATCTTCTTCCACAGCTGAGTCGTCGGCGTGCCTCGGATACGAATTTTGAGCGGATTAGTTATCCATAGGCAGCATTTTCATAATCAGTAGACTCACAGGTATACAATCAAAGTTTCTCAAAGATTTGCCGCTGAGCGACCCGCGTCGGCCATGTCTGCGTTCACACCACCCTCTCTTTGTCGGCGTTCCAAGCGTTTGCGTATCTAGTTTCCTTTCCTTCCGCTCTCCCATGGTGCCGACGTATAATCAAACCAGAAAGATAAGTTGCCGTCCTCCATTTTGAATTTAACTTCGCTTCTGTCACCGCGTATAGTCCGGACTCCCGAGGAGCAACGTGCCTATGAAGAGCGAGGGCGAGAACATACATGCGAGAGTACCTCGAGCGGCCAGTCGCGCGGCAATTTTGCGCGCGTTCGCGGGCTTCTTTCACGCTCAGAAAAAAACACTTTTATGTTGCACGCATTGAGCAACAGAAAGCTGTATCGGGAGTTTTTCAAAGTGCTCTACAATTTTCTCATTGACACTTTTCACCTAATTATAATAATTGAGAAGTTGATTAATTAATTATGACTAATTATCTAATTAGGCGGAATGCAAAAATAATCTGAGTATCTGTAAGCGACCGCAAACAGCATTATCTTGGTTTTGTTGAGCTAGGTGGCATTTGCATATTTTTAAAGTTTGGCTAAAGTTACGTGGGACACCCTGTATATATTATCATGGCAACATACAGGCATCAGACACTAAAGGCGAGGACAGCATCGGGGATATTAGATTTGGTTGACCATTGCAATCCAAAAAATAATTGCCGCCAGTGATACGTATAATATATATATATATATATATATATATATATATATATATTATTATATAAAGTTCAGTGCTCGTTTAGGAATGTAGCCTGATGCCCCCTGAAAATATCGACATATTAACAGTTCAGACCACTAGTTTACAGAAAAGTTATGTAGGAGTCGTGTGCCACTGTTGTTGCTCAAACGAAAGAGCCCTGCATTGGAATGATTGTACTATCGTATCCAACAAAGCAATAATATTTATTTCCTTCTTATCATTTGCAAGAAACGAAGTTTTTTTGCTCTTTCTGGCACGCTTAAATATTTAGCAGTTGCTTTAGACTGTCACTTGCATTGGCGAAAACAAATTAACCTTGTCTGTAGGAAACTCGCTTTCAGCTGTTACGTACCCTGGCCCGTGCCCGGCAATATTTTCCTCGTGCTTTGCTTCGTTGCATATATTTTTCTTTATTTCATACCCACCTGGGTTATTGTTGTGAAATATGGGGCCTAACATATTGTTACGATGGGGTGCGTTTATTTAACAGATGAATTGATGAAAAGGGGCCGCGCCGACACCGAGCCGCTACCAAGGCAAGTGCACTTCGTTCTCCTCTTCTTCAGTCCTTTTCGTAGCTTTAGCGTAACACTCCTCCCGTCTCAGACGAAGCCCGCTGGGCGAGTAACTGTTACACCCACTCGGAGTCACGTGGATGACAGCGTTTCAGGCGAGCGACGTGAACAAGCTGCGTCTTCTTAGACCGGTAGCCATTGGACACGAGACGAGCAATAGAGTAGGTTACATCACTTAGGCGATCGGTGATGACGAAAGGCCCGGTGTAACGAGCCAGAAACTTCTGGCACAGGCCGCGCTTGCGAAGTGGTGTCCAAAGCCATACAATGTCCCCATTGTCGTATGACACATTCTTATGACGTGCATCGTAGCGGATCTTGGAGTGGTCCTGGGATGCCAACGTACGGAGCTGAGCTATGCGGCGTGCTTCCTCAGCGCGGCAGAGAGTCTGGGCAATAGAAGAGTCCGTATGAGGAGTAAAAGGTAGAATGGTGTCAAGGAAGCTGCGGGGTGATCTAACATAAAGAAGATAGAAAGGGCTGTAGCCTGTAGTTTCATGCTTTGCGGTGTTGTAGGCGTATGTCATAAAAGGCAAGATGTCATCCCAATTTTTGTGCCTGGAATCCACGTACATCGAAAGCATGTTGGTCAAAGTTCTGTTAGTGCGCTCGACGAGACCATTTGTCTGTGGGTGATACGGGGTCGCGTGGCGAAACTGGCAAGCACAGAGACGCAACAGCTCTTCGACTACGTCGGCCACGAACTGGCGACCGCGATCGCTCACAATAACACGAGGGGGTCCATGACGGAGTATAACGGAGGACAGGAGGAAGCTCGAAACATCAAGAGCCGTGGCCCTTGGCATCGCTGCGGTTTCAGCATAACGCGTCAGATGGTCGACGCAGACTATAATCCAACGGTTGTCGTTTGTTGAGCGCGGGAATGGGCCGAGAAGATCCACTCCAACCATTTCGAAAGGAGATGATGGTGGCGCTACAGGGTGAAGGAGTCCGACCGGAGCAGTATTAGGGCGCTTGAATTGCTGGCACTTGTTACAGCTGGCCACATACTTTTCTATATCCCGTCGCATACTGATCCAGTAGAATCTGCCCTGAATGCGGTGGTACGTTCTGGTGAAACCCAGGTGCCCAGCGGTCGAGTCGTCGTGCATAGCACGGAGCACGTGGGTTCTCAATTTTTTAGGGACCACTAAGAGGAGGCGGGCACCATCAGCCGCATAATTCTTCCTGTAGAGCAGGCCATCTTGGATGACAAAGCCATTGTTACCTGATGGCTGAGCAGCTGAGGCGAAGAGGGCATCCAGGCTGCGGTCGTCACGCTGCTCTTCCCGGAAGGTGGCCAGGTCGGGAAAAAGAATGTCGTCGATGGCAGCCAGAAACTCATCGAAATTGTCGGCGTCACATTCACTTGTTTGTAGAGGGAGCCTCGAAAAACAATCGGCGTCCTCATGATGTCGGCCACTCTTGTAACGGACTACAAAGTCAAATTCCTGTAAACGTAGCGCCCACCGAGCAAGGCGGCCAGACGGGTCGCGGAGACCAACTAACCAACATAGTGAATGGTGGTCAGTAACGATCGTGAAGCGGCGCCCGTAGAGATATGGCCGGAACTTCTGGACTGCAAAGACGACGGCGAGACACTCTTGCTCAGTGACGGTGTAATTTTGTTCGGCCTTGCTCAACGAACGGCTGACGTATGCAATGGCATGCTCGGCGTCACCAAAGCGCTGCACGAGGACGGCGCCGAGGCCGATTCCACTCGCGTCGGTGTGCAATTCTGTTGTGGCAGAGGGGTCAAAATGACGAAGTATGGGCCCGGAAGAGAGCAGGAACTTCAGTTGACGAAACGAGGAATCGCAATCTGCTGTCCAGATGAAAGGGTTATCCTTGCGCAGCAATGAAGTCAGGGGGTAGGCAGTATCGGCAAAGTTGGGCACAAAACGTCAAAAGTACGAGCAAAGACCCAAGAAGCTCCTAAGCTCGCGCTGTGACTGCGGTTGTTTAAAGCCGCTAACTGCAGCGACCTTCTGTGGATCTGGTCGCACCCCGTTCTTGTCCACTAGATGACCAAGTACTAGCGCCTCTCGTTGGCCAAAGTGACATTTCTTTGAATTGAGTGTAAGGGCAGCTTGTTCAAGGCACGTCAAAACAATGTCCAGTCGATCGTTGTGCTCTGCAAAAGTGCGGCCAAAAATGACGACGTCATCAAGATAACACAAACAAATCTCCCATTTCAGGCCGCGCAGTACCGTGTCCATAAACCTTTCAAATGTTGCAGGCGCGTTGCACAAACCAAACGGCATGACGTTGAATTCAAACAAGCCGTCTGGGGTCACAAAAGCGGTTTTCTCTTTGTCAGCTGAATGCATGGGTATTTGCCAGTATCCTGATCGGAGGTCCACAGATGAAAAGTAGGACGCGGAATGAAGGCAATCGACAACGTCATCGATCCGGGGAAGTGGATACACATCCTTCTTCGTCACAGAATTGAGACGCCGGTAGTCGACACAAAACCTCCCAGGACCCATCTTTCTTTTTCACGAGGATGACCGGCGCAGCCCATGGGCTAGAGGATTCTTGGATGATGCCCTTGGCTAGCATGTCGTCGACCTGTTCAGCGATGATCTTGCGCTCTGACGCGGACACGCGGTAAGGCTTCTGCCTTATGGGATGCGCGGAACCCGTGTCGATCCTGTGGTGAGCCCGCGTAGCTGGAACGCGTACTTTGCTAGCGTTCTGATCGAAATCAAATAATGACGCATGCTTGCTAAGGACGCTGACCAAGGCTTGACGCTTCTCTGAAGACAGTGACTTGTTTATCATTTTTAGAAAAGGCAACGAGTCTTCAGGGACAACGGGGCCAGCCCCGTGCTCTCGGGGTGTGTGTGACGTGTCATCAGTTAAGTGCCTATGCGGAGGCTGGTATCCACTTCAAAAGAGGCAAGTCGCATACCCCTGGGTAGCACAACTGACTGGGAGGTTAAATTTGACACCCACAATGTAGTTGTTCCGCAGGCCACAGAGAGGACGCATCGAGGTACGAGCACACTTTTTGTAGCGTTAGCTACACTGGCCTAGCCAAGCCCGTTTCGCGCGGCACATCAAGAGCCGTGCTGCGCATGCGCAAGGATCAGTGATGTCACACGGCTTGCGCACCGGAGCCACCGGAGCCGGCACCTCTCGCGCACTCCGCCGCCGCCGCGCGCGACTCACCGCCGCCGGTCTGCGCATTCCAGAGGAGTGACGTCGTAGCCGTGGTAGACGCACTGGCGCCGGCGCGCGCTCGCTGTGCAGTCGCCGTCTGACACTGCGCTGGAGCCGCTGCGCTTCTGACTGGCGTTTGCCAGTGTGGTATAGCCATGGAGAAGGAGAGCGCAAATGCTGCTCAACAGCGCAGAAGAACGGAGAAGCTTGACTCATCGGATCCCGAAGTAGTTGCCTGACAATTAGCGGTTGAGCGTAGGAGGAATGAATACATGTGCCACATAATACGTATACCGCGTGTGTGTCATTGGAGCAGCAGTAAGCATGACAATCAAGCTAATCCTTGACAATCTAGACAACCAGGAAAGCTAAGAATAATCAGCTGAATCTTTGCTAACGCTACGTATATCCTGGCATAGCCGAGCTAAGCCACTGCAACTTTTTTCACAACCATCGAAGGCACAGGCTCAACAATTGCTTCAAATGTATCGGCGTCGACACCGCAAGCAGCAACGCGAACTCTGGATAACGAACGTGCTGGTAAGACAGCATCTTCAATGGCGGCGAGAGTGCATGAACAGGGAGCAGGTTGGTCGGCAAGAGGAGAGAGGAAAAGCTCGCCAGTACCGCAGTCAACAGTGGCACCGCACTGTTGTAGGAAATCGAGGCCAAGAATTACGTTGTGAGTGGATTGAGCAAGCACTGCAAATTCGGCTTGATACACGTTATCAGAGAAATAAACGTTCGCGGTGCACACTCCAATAGGTCGGAGCAGCTCTCCACTCACAGCACGAAATGCATTAGCGTTATCCCAGAGAAACATCACTTTACGGCCTAGTTGGGTTTTGAAATCCCGGCTGATAACGGAGACACTCGCTCCTGTGTCCACTAAGGCCAACGTAGCAACATTGTCCACTAAAACACGAATCTTGTTATGACACATGGTGACGGGCGGAGGCATAGGGGCGTGTAGCTGATGATGACTGGCGACCTCACCTCCATTGGTCGCGCCGCCTAGTTTCCCGGCGGCGGTGACGTCAGACGTCGTCGCGGAGATGGAGACCTGCGCTGGCGTGAAGGCGGTGGCGTCAAGCTCCGCACAGAAGCTGCTGAGTCGCTACGGTAATTCGCCTGGTGGTTTGTCCTGCCATCGGAGTCAGAAGGCCAGCGTGTCCCGTCACCGTGCCGATTGCTGCGCCGATAAAAAGTGCGCGGTCGCTCATACGACGGTGGTGACGTGCGACGGCGATGAGGACAAAATCTGGCGACGTGTCCGCGAATACCGCATTGGAAGCAGATGGGACGCTCACGGGACGCACTGAAATTGTCATTCGCTGGATAACTGGCACGGCCATCCCACTCTTGAGAAACTGCAGGTGCTCTGGGTGAGTAACCGCCGTGGAACTGAGAACTGGAATGCGCGTTCATAGTAGGGTCAACTTCGCTCCTCTTGAACGAGGAGCGAAGTTGTAGGCATCTGCGGAGACGGCGGTGATGGACGTCTCACCGAAGTCGCAGTGAGGAAAGGGCTCTCGAACCCGCGGAGTCGAGAGGGAAGCCGCCTCACGTCGGTCAAGCTCTTCGCGCACCACTTGCCGAATAACTGACGCAAGGTCCGATGAAGCTGGGACCACGTCAACACTGGCGACGTTAGTTACGTTCGCCAGGCGGCCGAACTTCGGTGTGATACGCCGAGCTCTCAAGGCTTCAAACGTGCGGCAGTGCCGAATGACGTCACTGACGGAGTCCAGACTATCTTTTCCGATGAGGAACTGGTACACGTCCTCACCGATCCCTTTTAGAAGATGACCAACTTTGTCCTCTTCTGTCATCTGAGGGTCCAGGGCCTTGCACAATTTCAGCACTTCCTCGATGTACGTCGTGCATGTTTCGCCGGGAACTTGGGCTCGCTGCATTAGGGTTTGTTCTGCACGCTTCTTTTTAGCTGCGGGATCTCCGGAGCACTTCTTGATTTCATCTACGAACCGTTCCCACGTCGTCATGCTTTCTTCGTGGTTTTCAAACCACACTGACGCGGTTCCCTCGAGGAAGAAGGCAACGTTGTTAAGCTGGGCGGTGGCATTCCAGCCATTAAACCGACTTGCGCGTTGGTAAAAGCTGAGCCATCCATCCACGTCTTCCCCGGCTTTTCCGGCGAAGGTTCGTGGTTCTATGTAGGGCAGCCATTGGGAGCTGGAAGAAGGCGGCGGGTTGTCGCCGTCGGAAGCCATCTCTGGTGGCAGACCGGCAAGTCGGCGACTTCGGCGAAGCTCCACGGATTGCGCTTCTGCGGGCGGTTCGTCGTCGTTGTTCGGGGACATACTTACTTAACATACTTAACAGCTATACTGCAGTTGCAAAAGCGCGCCCTAAGAATAATAACATTTTCTTCTGTTCATCACCCTAGTAGCAGTCTGTTTATTTACCTTCGTATCCTTTCTTTTACGGCTTTAAGAAATTATAATATCACTTGTTTAGTTCATAAAATACTAAACACCAACTTCCCCTTACCCAACACATATTTAACTTCCCACGTGCAAACAGCAGACAAGCACCTAACTTTAACTTAAACCTTCCTTATTGCAGCAATGTCTACGGTGAACGATTATTGGAGTTTTTTGGCGCTATAACGTGGAACACTGTGCCTGTGGAATTAAAAGTAACCAGAAACTTTGATCTTGCATGTAAACGCTTCTTCTTGTCTAGACAAGAGCAATAACACCTCCTTTACAAATTAATACTTGTTCATGTATGCAATGTTATTATTCACTGAGAAAATATGTACGTGGTTGACCTATATGCTATTTCTGTATTGGACCAGGTACTAGCCACATAGGCTATTGGTCCAAATATTTTTGTACGCATTCTTTGCATTGTATAAATAAAGCTCATTTTGATTGATTGATTGATTATTTATTTATTTATTTATTTATTTATTTATTTATTTATTTATTTATTTATTTATTTATTTATTTATTTATTTATTTATTCTTGCCACGAGTCCTTGCTTTCAGACTATAGTTTAATTTTGTTGTTATTGTGCTTCGTTTAGCTCCCGTTGTCGGCTAGCTGCAAGTGACCTCGAGCCAAAAGCCACAGACGTTATCCGAGCACTCAAGCGGGAACAAAAGGTTATCATCCGGGCAACCAGTCAAAAGTTAAGAAAATGCGGTCTCTGGTCGCCAACCCTTTGTACAGGACCACATTACGTACGGTAGTTACAGCCCAAACAAGCTACAAAAAAAATTTGGGCCAGCTTCACACTAAGTGGCGCAAAGACCGGGCAAACAGCGAAGCTGGTGGCTCTTCCCTAGCTTTAACTTTGCTTTCATTTGCTGAACTTGGTTTGGCTTGGCTGGTTCTTAGCTTTGCCTTTGTTAAACTTGGTTTGGCTTGGCTGGTTCTTAGCTTTGTCTTTGCTTAACTTGGTCTGGCTTGGCTGGTTCTTAGCCAAACTTAGTCGACCCAGAGTATCTGGACGATACTCGGGGTCGGCGCGCAGTCTTCTAAAGGCCACTTTATAATCCGACGTAGCGTTGACGCGCGAGCGCGCTCGGCACGGGGCCGCCACGCCAGCGAGGCGTGGCCGACGAACGCCGGATACGTCGGCCGCTCCTCGCGCTGTGGCGACGGTAACCTGGGAGATAGTGGTAACCTCGCCGAGCGATGACGTCATCGCTAGGCGAGGTTACCACTATCTCCCAGGTTACGATGACGTCATCGCTAGGCGCAGTTTTCTGCTAACGCTCCACGGCCGAACCAAGAGTTTAAACAGCTCCACTGTTAAAAATACTGTTTCCGATTTCTTCCTAATAATGTTTGTTCACAATATCACTCAAACTGTAACTCGTAGTACGCTGAAGTTTGAACAGCGAAACTGTTTAAGCCAGCCGTAATTTGTGGTGCGTATCAAGAAACTACCAAGAAAGAAAAGAAAAGAAACTTTCTTGCCGAGGCCGGACTAGAACCCGCATACCCCCGGTGCCAAAGCGAGCGTCGTAACCGCTAGGCTATACAGCCACGCTTGCAGAACATGCATTATGCGAACCGTATGATTGTGTTCGAGCGTCGTCGTCTTCTTCCACAGCTGCCGCGTTGGTACGCTCGTGCTCTGCGAGGTGAAAAGGTTTTGCGCGCTATGAGAGAGAGAGACGCATTCACGGAGCGGGTCTCCTGGAACGCGGTGTCGGCATTGGAACGCGGTGTCGGCGTTGCAAGCTACGCTACGCAACACGCAGTGACGGCCGTAAGTGCGAGACGCGCGAAAAGAAATTATCATCATCATGAGTAATAAGATGAAAAGTTCGCGCGCACTTCCGGAAAATGCTGGGCTATGATCGCCCAGCTTCGCTATTTCAAGCGTTGCGCGGCCGAGCGCAAAATTAAGCGTTTTTATTTGTCATTTCCAGTAGCGACGTTCAAAAGGCAAATACCGGGCACCATACACTCGATTGTCATCTTTTGGCGCCATGGAGGAAGGAAACCCAGGAGAGGTCCCGGCCAGTACGGACGTATTGGAGAAAGTGTGGCGGAAGTCAACTGCTGTTTTTCGCAAAGGAGCACTGGGACGGGTACCCCAAATGTCAAAGTTGCCATAGCAACCGCGCTCCTGAAGCTTTCGCTGCTGCTATATCGGCCTCTGAAAAATGAGATAAGATTTTACCGACGGTGTCTTTCTCGCAGCACCTTTTGTTCGCGAGAAAAGCTGACTTTGGAGTATGTTGCGTAAGCTTGAAAATTGTGTTCTGGGTCGGCGAGTGTGAGTGTCAGCCAGCAACAGATACACTCAAGCAATCACGGGGCTGGTCTTCGAACCCATTCCAGGGGTTTTTGAGTATTTATCTTTTTTGCTCAGTCATTGTCATTTTTCCTGAGTCTTGCTTATGACTGTAACTTCTACCATCGTTCTTTAGTGTTTCCTTTACTTAGAGCCCACGTCTGAACCCATTCCATGGGTTTTTCAGTGTTAATCATTTTTTCGCTGAGTCACTGCCATTTTCGCTGAGTCATGCTTATGACTATGACTCCTACCATCATCATTTAGTGCTTTCTTCACTTTCTTCACCCACGGCTCGCGAAGGTCCGTGTAGACAGCCACCGGGATGGCCACAGGGTAGTTTGCGTCGCAAAGACCTCTTAAGGTCCTGAAAGTATCACTGCGGTTGTGATATGCGTGACCACTTTCTGCCCCTACCCACTGCGCTGTAGCGTAATGGCTGTGACTTTCTGTTGACGAGCGCGAGGTCGCTGGTTCGACTCACAGCCGGATTTCGACGGGGGGCGAAAAATAACCCCAGTCGATCGAAATGAATCGGGAGCACTACACTATACGGCGTCTATTATAGCCCCGGAGTTTACTTGAGACGTTAAACCGCGCGAATCCATCAATCGACATTCTGTGCCAAACATTTCTACAAACTGAGCACCATACAGCCAGCGCAAACAGAGCGACGACCGTTTATTGCGAAGGCATCAATTGAGCAGTGCGCAAACGCGCGGTGCCTTGGCAGTGGCGATACCCAATCGCGTGCTGCGATTCGCTTTTCTGTACGAGATAAGAGCGCTTTCTTCTGCGTGGTTCAAAGGGAAATAATTGCTGCAGAAACCCATATGCAGCGGAATAACTTATATCAGCCTCACAGCGTCACTCCGGTACAGACCGACAAACCGAGGGAGCTTCAGAGGTTATGACGCGAAAGCGTCAAATGGCTCATTGAGCGAAAAAGCCTTCGTCTGTCGTCTGTAGCAGCGAATCGGCACCTTAATTCCCATTGGCTGCGGCACCACGTCACCAGCGCGCCTCGACGGAGCAGAGCGGGCGAAAGGGCACACCTGCTGCCGCGATAGCGCGCCAGGTGTTGCGTGAGGGAAGAGTCTCTTGTCCGGCAGGACGTCGGTGGCATTACTCTGGAAACTGGAAGGAGCACTCAGCGTCGTTCAATTGGACATTGATGCTTTCGTATTCACAACTCATAAGAAGTGCTCAGGTGACCTCGGATTTTTCCGAATTCAACGAGCGCAAGCAAGGTAGAAGAAGCGAGTGACGTAATGCCGTTCGTACCTCCGGTCTGCATAACGTCGATGGCGTCACACTAGCAATCGTAAACCACGGAGACGCTTCGAGAACCTTCGTCGTGCTCACGGGTACACAACGACAGAAAGTAGGAGACGGGTTGTTTACTCGACGCGGAAAGTGCGAGACGGACCTGCTTTCCGCAAATGTTCCAAATGTTTTCTCTCAGTTTTTCCCGCAAAGCTCGCTTGAAAGCAGTCTCAGTGAGAAAAAAAAAAGAATAACACACGACGACCGTGCCTAGCTGCGCATAAACATTTGACGAATACGCCGCGCGGGAGAGGCTTCTGCCTCGTAACGATCGTGACCGACGAAGACGTGCGGCAGGCTACACCAACCGCAAGAACAAAAACAATCGGACTCTAGTGGTAGCGCGACGCCGGCGACACCACTCGGTCTCCAGTTTCTCGCCTAAAACGCGGAAAAAACACGACTTCGTCAACGCAAACGCGCGCTTCGTCTACGCGCGCCAACGCCGACCCCTACGCCCTCTAGTGGCTGTTGCACGACCAAGGTATACATCATAAACCCGTAAAAGTGTATACGCGGCACGGACGTGGCAGTTGCAGCGCCGTAAGACAACTGACAGGGGGCTTGGCATCCTCTCGTAGAACAAGCAGTGATCCAGTTCGTGACCAACACTAGACAAGCGCACTAAAAGCGTCTGTTTCCCCCGTCGACTTTGTGTACACAGGGATACGACAGCGCGTGCACCGAGCACCGAGAGTTTGTGTACTTTCGCACTCTCTCGCGTATTTACCGAGAGCTCAGAGCTCGCGAACGAGGCCACTATGCGATGGGTACAAGAGAGAGGAAAGGTGCCAAATAACAGGTTGCGACATAGCGGTAAAAGTCTTATTAGAACGAGGGCGATATATGAAAAACAGAAAAAAGGCCCGCCACCCTGAGCCGTAGGAAAATTAAAGGGCGGTCGGAGGTGGTAGGCGAATACCTCGAACGCGAGAGGTCTCTGAGCGACAAAGAGAGCTTAGAGTTCGTGCAAAAGCAGCGGGCGCATCAACCGGCATCAGAGGCGTCAGTGTGGAAGCACAAACAAGAAACCGCGGTGAAGTCGGCCGAAAGTTAGAAAAGAGGAACGTGTGTTTATACCCGTCGACGCGCGGGTAATGCTTTGCTTACGAGCAAAGTTGGTCCTCACACCCGCTCTGTTCTCCCGAGGTTCCCATGGGGCGCAGGCTTGAAATGCAGCGGCCTTGTACGTATACGAAACTTGCCGGCAGCGCGCGCGCTAAAGCATCGTCGGAAAGTCAGATCCCCCTCCCTTTTTTTTTTCTTGCTTCGTTTCTCCTTTTTCTTGCGTCACCTATTATGCTTTTCGTAACAGCTCCTGCTCCCCCACTTCACCCGCTAGCTTCAACCAGCGCAGCGAATCGCTGTGCATTCTCAACGGTGAGAAACATGCACAGCAACCAGACAACGGGAGGCGCACTTTGTCTGCGTGTCTTCTGCTTGTCATCTGTGCATCGTCTGTCGGTCGTCTGCTTTATGAAGTTCAAAATAAAGCACCGAAAACCGTGCCAACTCCCCATGGAAACGAGTACCTTTGAGTGCGGCAAGCTTGTATATCCGTATAGACAAAGCAAGCATCGGTGATGCGCGGTTTTCATTTGTAATGTACCACGCCCGGACGGGCGGCTGAAAACGCGCGAGTTTTCGCTGGCTTTTCAGCTTGGCAAGAAGAGAAAAAGAAGTGTAGAGGAACGAACTATAGCGCTTCTAGATAACGCGTCACAGCAGAAGCCAGCCGGAACGACGAAAGCAGCTCAGGCGTACCTAGCGCACGTCGTCGACTCGAGCGGGTTTCAGCTGCCTGGATGTTGACGTTGCAAAAGAAGAGACAATGGGGGGATAACGCAGGGCTGCTTAAGCCGGACAAAAAAAAAAGAGCAAAAGTTGCACCGTTTTGAAAAATACACGTTGCGACACAACGACGTTACGACACAACGCCGGGCGAGAACAGAATTGCAGTTGTGGTAGTAACAGTCGTCACGTTAGTAGCTGTTTAAGCACTGTGCCACTGGGTATTTACGAGGATGTGGCAAAGTGAGGGCACAATCTACGCGGTGTGCTCTGGGGAGCGAGGCTGAGCTTGAGAGTGAGCTTGGAACTGAGCTTGGGACTGAGCTGAGGCCATTTTGACGCAGAGAAACATGCGGAGTAGGGTACGCGGACATTCGAATGATCGTACTACCTGATGGCTGAAACCGGCTGCATCTAACATTCGCATAAACCATTAGCACGCTTCAGAACTACGATTGCTGTTTATCTCAGCGAAGTAAGAAAGTCGTCGACTTTTCATATTGCATTTTTATTGAAAATTTTAGATTTCTTAATATCCGCAAAAAATATTAACCATTTTAACTAAATTTTCTGTAAATATAATATGTTTCACAAGAACAGGCTCAGTGGTTGTGCAATTACAACGATAGCGTGTTATTGTGCGCTTTATTTGGGTTGGAAAAAGGTGACGGTACGAGGAAAGAAGGTTTCGCAGCAAAATCTTCTTCTCACGCATGGCTGCGCGCACAACTAAAACGGTGCCTGTTCAGAACACCAACCGCCTTTCGCCGAATGCTCCTTCCGTTCCACTTCAAGCGCGCCCCTTCTAACACGGCGAGCGCATTTCAATTTTTTTCTTGCCTCCGCTACATTCGTCGTCCATCTCATCCGCAACGACGCCCGAAACTTGGTCGTTCTCACGAGACCTTTCCTTCCGCACACTTTCTCCCCTCTTTCCCCGTCCACGTATATCAACAAAAACCAGTTGACGATACCACAGGAGCGCGCGCACCGCGCCACTGACGGGAGTACAACGTACACAGGCAACACAGCAAACCCTCCCCACACGGACAAACATACACCCATTCCCGGTCTCCCACCACTCCAAAATAAACTAGCAGCTCACCCACATCACGAGAAACGTGAGCCAAGGGGCGGCCGCGGCGAAAGGGGAAAACAACAACAGCGCGACGAGCGAAAGCATTTTCGTTTGCGCGCTAAATGCACCGTTAATCCGCTGGAGAGCGAACAACGGCGGCGTCGCCGTAGTTCTAACTCCCCGTTATATGGCTGCCGGGAAGGGAGCCCGCCAGGAGACGGAGGGCTGTGTTTTACGCCTATCGCCACATCCTCGACGCTATATACCCACCGTCTATTCCTGCAGCCTCGTTTCTCTGAGTCGTTCGCAAACAAGGACGCAGTGGAGGGAAAACAGGAGGAAGGGGGGAGGGGGGGGGGGGCGCACGCGAAAAGCCGCAGATGTGACAACAACCGCCCCAATCCTCTCGACAGGGCCGAGAGGCGGTAACAAGGAAAACTATTACACTTAAACACCCAGGGCTTTACATTTCCATCTCTTCGTTACGTTGCTCTGTTGCGGCGGCCTATGCAAAAAAAAAAAAAGAAAAGAGAGAGAGAGAGAGAGAGAAACTTGGCTGTTACTACGAAGACAGTAGTTGTCGGTGGTGGAACTCTGTCTGCGATGTGGAGAACGCGTCGGGATTTGGAAATAATCTGTCGAGCAAGCGGCAGCGTTTTCACTGTCATCTCTTCTTTGCCGGTATAGGCGTACATATACACGCTTTGCGAGCGTTTCGCTATAGGGCGAATGCGTCGCGCGAGTCAACACGATGAAAACGAAAGTACACGACTGTTTGCATTCGATGATCATTGCAGGGACGTCGGAGTACACGCGGGGAACTGTAAGCCGCAGGTTTTACTTAATGCTCGGTTGACTACACGAACCACTTTGAGTACATTAGCAAAGTTCGTAATTAACGTTAGGTCTCGAAAAAAAATAATGCGAATAAATTACCGTCGGAGTAAAAGAGACACGGAACGAAAAGGAGGACGGAACGAGAGGATTTCGCTGAGCGCGCTCTGAATCTACGACGAGGTGAAATTAAGGAATCCAGAGAGGCGCGCAATGGGGTTGGACGGCTCGGCGATATTGACAGCCGTCGAGGGATGAAATATTAATAGCAGCAATACGTGGGCACGGTCTTTGCTCCGCTGCTCGTGAAAACTTTCTAGGAGAGTGTTCCTGCGCGCTTCGTGTAGGCTCGCGTAAAGAGCATTCCCTGCGCAGTACGTGCTGGGAAAACTCATAGCTTGGCGTCCGACTAAATCATTTTCTTTTTGCTGGCGAAGTTCCACTTCTCACGGAAAGAAAGAAAGAAAGATAGAGAAAGAAAGAAAGAAAGAGAAAGAAAGAGAGAAAGATAGAGAAAGAAAGAAAGAAAGAAAAAGAAAGAAAGAAAGAAAGAAAGAAAGAAAGAAAGAAAGAAAGAAAGAAAGAAAGAAAGATAGATAGATAGATAGATAGATAGATAGATAGATAGATAGATAGATAGATAGATAGATAGATAGATAGATAGATAGATAGATAGATAGATAGATAGATAGATAGATAGATAGATAGATATGGGGATCACGAGGTGAGGTTGGAAGCATGTACTTTTTGCTATGTTCCTTCACTTTTGTTGGGTTAAGAAACTATAGAAGATAATAGTTTTTACATTTTAGTTTTTAATAGTGCTAATTAGTTTTAATAGATTTAAAATAGTGCAGGGTAGAAAACCGGGTGTTTCTTTTCAGAACAACCGTCTTTGTCCTTTCCCACTTCACTTAACTGCCTCTCTCTCTCTTTTTTCTTTTTTTTTTCTCTTGAAGCACTTTTTTTGTGAATGCGCTTCCAAGGAAAGTCTTGCCATTCGAACCGCGTTTGATCCTTGCTCACAAGCAACGATTTTCGGACCGTGGCATCATGGTGCCTCTGCCCATTAAGGAAGCCGCAAAAAGCCCTACAGCGCTTTCTTTTAATCCGACGGCCTACGTGACTGCTTTAGACTGTACAAAGAACGTTTGACCGTGTCTGTCCGCGCGCACCTTTCCCTAATATCTTCTTTTTCTCTTCTTTCTCACCTTCTTTTGAAGTATTCTTTGAAACTTTTTTTTTATTTACCTGGCAAGAAACAGAAATTGGTTGCTAGTACAGAAAATGACAGGCCAAACATCTATTTATTAAACTTAGCACCGAAACTTAAACAGGTGGAATAGATTAGTGCGACGTCATGAATTTCAAGTTTATTTTTCGTACTTGGGCCGCTTAATCTTGTGCAGAAGAAAATATCGGAGATTGTTAGGTTGTAGTCCCCAGTTTCTTTAGAATGCATTTAGTAAATTACAAATAAATAACTATATTAGGCTCCGAGCAGACCGAGTCAAAATCAACGTCACGATCGAGCTAGAACAGGAACGTCGGGACGACCTCATGACCCTGATTTCGCTTGAGCATCTTGTCAAAGCTTACGAATGTCCTCTAACGGTGAGAGTGTTCGTTTTTCTACTACAGAAGCGTAATTTACTAATACAAGTTAACTTGGAGAGAGAAGAGAGAGAGAAAAGAGAGAAAGGGTTACCTAACAAAAACTACAGAGGTTTGCCTGGGGGCATACCTAACGTGCTACTACGGATGAAATCGGTGATAAATAGAATTGTACGCCACGGACACACATCCCAAAACTTAAAATTTCTATTAGCATAACTGTAACCCTGCAATGCCCAGCGATCATATGTGCCACGCTCAGTTTGATATCTGAAAATGTTATTGCAAGCGCGGGAAACTTAACGCACAGCCAATAGTAGCGTTTTTAACAAGCTGGAGCAAGTTTTAATTCGTCCAGCCAAATACTAATTACTTATGGCTATACTAATTGTGTTTTCACTCAAATAAGAGCGATTGTTCTTTTTGTTTGGTAGGCGTGCTCTCCGTGATCAGAAACAAAGGTGAATATTTCCAGTACGTAGAACTGCGTCCGAGAATTAGCAGGTTAACCCTGTCAAGAAATACCGCTTAGACCAAGGACTGGGCTCGGTAGCTCACGACTGAAACTTAGGGAAATGAAACCACTGCCCGTAGCAGCGGGCAGAACGTAATGAACACTGGACACACTAACCGGTCCACTGGGTCCAGATTTATAGAGACGAAAGTAAAAAAAAAGCAAGCAAGCGAGCAAAAAAAAATGAATCGCGAGCAGGAGAGAAAGGCCGGAGAAGCGTAGTGTGGCGTAGTGTGTGTCTGTGTGTGCGGTTTCAATTAGGACGTCCAACGCCCCGAGTGCTGCACGCATGACGTCAGCCGTGCGTCTCAATTCACTTTATATTCCGCGCTTGCGCGACACGCGTCGGGCCAACAGTACAGGTCGGGCTTCACTGCGCAGCAGCACCACCAACCACCGGTCGCGCCGCTGGTGTAGCGGCACGTCCTGAATTAGACGGGGCTTGGTCGCAGAGAAAAGGAGAGAGAAAATAAAAACGTCCACGCGGTGGACGAAGAGAAGATTATGGATGAGAAGAGGAAAGGCGTCACGCTGCCGTCGAGTCATTGGAGCTATAAATTGCCCCCCCCCCCACCTGAGTCGTCGGTGCGAGTCGAACACGAAGCGGCGAATCGGAGCGACGAGACAGCGTCGCACTGGAGCGGGGTTGTCGCTTGATGCGACACTATACTCAACTCGAAGTTGGTAACTAGTGTAGAGAAAAATAATTTGGAGGACGCTTAAGCTTCGCCTTGAAGAGTGGAACGCGATAGCGTTATCGGGTTCTGTTCGCGTCACACTTTTCTTCGTGAGTAGGCTTCACTGCAACATACCAAGTGGGAAAGCCAGCTTACAATGACGAAGCTTACGCTGATCCCCTTAAAGTCGGCTTCACTTTAAACACAGATGCATTGCTGGGAAGACATTTTTACAGAAGTAATTTAGGCCGCCTTATATCAAAATGTGAATGCCCTGGGACCTTTTTTATTATTTTATTAAGTAAATTGTTTGCTGTTGCTCCGAAGAGCGCGCGCGTCCAGAATTTAGAAAGGCACCGTTTTCAACACTCCCCTCAATGTCGCCTGGAACCAAAGTACAGCCAAACACCATCAGAATTGGAGGACGCTTAAGCTTCGCCTTTAAGAGTGGAACGCGATAACACTGAAAGATCCCTGGCTGCTTATCAGGCTATTTTTTGTATATTCAAATTACAATCCGACGCTATCACGCCTGTAGGTTGTTGTTAAGTTGTTCTTTAAGATTTTTCTAACGAATTTTACTTTGAGAAATTCAATTTTTGTTCACTCACGCCTTGCGCCACGCGGAGGGCCTGTGTGGTCGGAGTGGTTCGGGATGATATGGTTCGGCGTGATTATTTCCGCCAGACGCCGATGCTTAACACCGACGCCGAAGCCGACACCGACGCCGAAGCCGACACTGACGCCGACGCCGGATTTTCTGCGACACGGGGCCCTTAGCGCTATCGCGTTAAAACACTCGACGGTCCCCCGCGAGATACACTAAATCGATTTAAACTAATGAAGTATCATTAAAGCGCGCAGCTTATCGAGCGCGCAGCTTATCGAGCGCGCAGCTTCATCTGCGCAGTCGTTGCCGACGATTCCACGGCGTTGCTTGGCGTTGTGAGCGCAAATTTATCAACAAAAAAAGCGTTCGATTTCAATGCGAATTATTGCGATAGTAATTATACGGACACGCCAAGCGAATTTTTGCAGTCAGCGTCGCTGTGAGGTTCCGTATATATTTCGGCATACGTATGCTACATGGCATGCAATATATGCGGGTTATATTGCCACACCATTCTATCACAAACGTTGCTCATACAAGGTTTTACACTCTTCACAAAATTATTCCTCAGGATTTTGAGAATGGCAGCCCACAAACAAATGGCCTGAAACAAAACACCGACAGCGCATGCCTGCCTTTTATCTTAAATCTTCTCAGACTTCAATATTAAAAGTGCGAAACAACAGAGCTCAAACCTCAAAATGATGCAATTTGATTGGCTTTTTTTTTTAGTGCAATACCCGCGGGATCGCCCCAGGAAAGACGCTTGAAACATACCCAATAGGGAAAAGTGGCGGTAAAGTTGCTCAGAAAGACGTTGGTTTTAGTTAATAAACACAAATGAAATTGTCTGACAACAGGATTCAAACAGAGGACCCCTAGCGCAACAGATATTTTTTGTTTACTTATTCAGCTTACGTTTACTTTATTTCATACGGCCAATACAGCTACAAGTACAAAACTTCGTGTAATATTCTAACATGTGGCTATCGCAATTATTGCTTCGCCCTTAATGGCGAAACTGTGATATTTTTTAAATCACACTTTTTACAGTGTATAGTCCTTCCCCATCACTATAAACTTAACAATAATTACCTTCGCTTGAACGCCACTGTCGACTGATCAGTAACTTTTTTCACTTTGTGCTTCTGCGCATCAAGTGGCGGTTCGGGTTCTCGGTGACATGTGGTAAAATCTAATCAGATTACGCAGGCTAGGTGTCTATTTGCCGCGCACCTCTATTTAAAGGGGGTGTCATTAGCAATCATCACAGCGGCATATTTTGCTCATTTCAGAATAGTGTTCGGGCAATTTCAGTTCGGAAAGAAGGAATTCGGGACTTTCGGACGCTACCAATAATGTGACTCGGTAAGACCATCTTCTAAACTACGAGTGCAAGGTTATACCGGAACGTTGTTTTTTAGTGATGCTTTCTTAGCCAGAAACCCCCAAGAAACATTTCCCGCCGAATAGACAACTTAAATAGCCCTCAAAGTTGAAGTGCAAAGTATAGTGTGAGCGAGCGAACCCGTGTTCTGTGTAATCCAATAATTAATCACGGCATAAAACAAGTATCTAAAATGTCCGATCACGAATTTTCCAAATACACACATAGGTATTAATGGAATTAAGAACGCGTTATATTGAACCAATTCTGCGATTTCATTTTAATTCTTACTTTTTGCTCTACCTCGTTTTTCGACCAATCGGTATATGCCACTGGGTATTTGCCCAAAATAGAAAGCTTGGCCCCACTGCCATCTCATCTCACTTCACTCTCACACTCTCTCTGCGCATGCGCAACTCAATCCAATGTAAGACATCTTCAACAACGACCAACAACGCCAGAATTGGAAAGCTCCACTGCGACACAATGGTTATATAAGCCTTAAATGTATTTGGATACGCGTCGCATACTTCTCCGCGCCCCCATACAGCTCTTGTCAACATTCTTTCCTCGAAAATCGCGATACATCGCCCTCGTGACAGTGAGAGTTCAGCTGCAACAAAATTTCGGACAGCGTAAAAAAGCCTAGTTTAAGGTGTTGTCGATATAGAGGAATCTCCGTGCAATATTTCGCGTTTGAAATACGAGAAGAAGCATCACGGAAAGCTTGCAAACATAGCCATTGCTCATAACGAAACTGGGGAAAAAAAAGCGAGAACCCATTAGCTCTCACCGGAAATGACGCATAACCTAGAAACGGGCGGCCCCTAGGCAGGACCTGCGAGATAAAGCCCAGATCCCACGTGCGCTTGCTACTGATATCCCTTCGGAATGCGCAATAGGGATTTGGCTACTATCCGTATTGCTGGTGCTGCTGTCCGTTTTGCTACTATCCCTGAGCTGGTGCGGGACATAGGCGGTCCGTACCACGCAGCACGGGCAGACTGAAGAACGCGAGCGCGAGCACCAGGCCTGCCGTGTACATAGCAAACGTTCCGCTGTACGCAATACAGTTGCCCTTAGTGACGTTTGCTGCGTAGCCTAGATTACGCGGCCCCAGCGAGGTGCCGCGACGAGCCGTGTCGCCATCGAGACGCTCGAACAACCGCGTGCTCTGATTTGTATCTGTGGGTGACGTAGCTTCAGGCTCGAACAGTCCGAACGGCCGATGCCCGAACGACCGGTGCCCACGGCTGCCCGAATGGCCGGTGCCCACGGCTGCCCGCGGCGAGCTGGCAAAATTTGAGAAATCAGTGGGGAAAAACATTTCATTGACGATTACGATACTCCCGAATGCGAAATTTGACCACACCTTTACACGTGTTTTCATTTCGCGATATATTGGCTGGCGCGGACAATCTGTCTCATACGGCACGTTGCAAACGGAGCGAAGTGTGGCGCGACTGCCTCGCTAATCTGGAGACCGCAAAAGGCAGCACGTGGGTGAGGCGTGGGCGCGATTCAAAGCAGCCGCCGCAAACAGACCTCCACTCATGCAGCGCTTTGTTTACATATGTCTGACGCGTGCTACTCTCGCGCCATCTCGTAGCCATCGTCACCGCAAAGCCCGTCTTGCGCGGCACTACGCTTTTCTTCTCACGCTTTTGCCATACCCTCCTCCTCCGCTTTCCACCTCACGGTTCCGCTGCATCCTCCTCCTCCCCATTCGTCCTCGCGCTCCCTTCGCTATCGCCGTCTTTCATCTCCCGCTGCGCTCGGTGTTCGCTTTCATCCTTCGCTGTGCTCGTTCGTTCGGTTACGAGGGCCAACGCTGACTCACCGCAGCAACGAGCGCCTAAGAACTGCGCTCTAAAAAGCAAAAGTCAGGACATCTGGTAAGTCGCCTCCGGCATGTGCTCACGACGCATGCGTAGAAGGAAGCAAAAAAGACGGAAAGGAAAAGAACAATTGGATAGGAGTACAGCCAGCGGACTCGCCGGCGACGGTCACTGTGAGTCATTGCCTTCTCGTCGGAGCTGAACACACCCGGGTCAAGGGCAAAACACGCGTGTGTAAAGATCGGCCGCTCTCGTCACCGGAGGTGGAGAAAGGCTGTGGCCAGGCTACCAGGCCGCGGCCTAGAACATCTTCGATAGCTGTCATGGATCCGTCGGCGATACTACGCCACTAACCGTGCTAGTACCGTCAGTTGGCGCGCCCAAATGCCAAAAAGGACATTCTTCGATAAGTGATACTCTGTGAGGATCATGCAAGCAATTATCTGTGGCACAGATGACAGTTCAAAGACCTAGATAGTCACCACAACTTCTGCCATTCATTTTGACACTGCCATGCTGCCATGTGCTACACTGCCAGGTGGGACAGATTGCCCCGTTCCGCAACAGCGGAGGTCAGTTGCGTGGAATTGTCTAAGTTTGTCATACAGGAGGGACAAACAGCGGCATACTACCAGTGCTAGCGATCACAGATCGTATTTATTGGGCAAAGCGAATGGTGAGCAGCGGAACGGTAATGTCTGCGCCATGTCATCTTACGCAATCGAGTTCGTCTCCTGCCTCGAAAACCCGAGCTATGCAAGACCAGCGATGGTGATGAGCGGGGATGAATGTAACGCTACGGCATTGTCGCCGAAGACGTTGAAACTGACGAGCGCATGCTAATTGCGGATGGAGCAAACGCAAATCAGCTTTTTGGCCAGACCGACAACATTTTCTCAATTCCAAAACGGCAGTAAAGATCCTGGTAACTTGGCCGAAGTACTCTAGTATGCACAAGGGCACCAAATAGCTAATGCGTTTCTCGGATGCCATTGGACTACAGGATCGCTTGCGACAATACGTGAGTGAAAATTCGTCTGCGAGTGTGGGCACACTGACTCTCTCCTTCTTCCTTCTTATATCTGTTTCCTCCTTCCACACGTTTAGGGTAGCCAACCAGCTGTGACCACGATCAACATTCGTATTTCACGCGATCAACACGCGATCTCTCAAAACGCGTCTCTAAATTGCGTTCATGTGCCAACCACCTTAATATTTTTCACCCAGGTTTTTCTCCCTTTCTTCAAGCTTCGCTGTGGCGAGGCTTCAAGGGAGTCATAGAGTTCATAACATTATCGCTTGCGGATAAGCATTAGAGAAACTGACACCGCTCAACGCACAGAATGGCTTAAATTCACGTGTTAAATGCTCCCAGCACCACGTACGCAGGCAACGGGAAAAGAAAGCAAAAGGAACTTAACTCTCCTCCATCGCTTCTATGTACGAGTACTGAACCCAACTGCCGTCCTACATACTACCCGACACGCAGTTAAGCGCTACTGTGACATAGCCATCCCTACTCCCAACGCGGTTACAGGGCTCGCGACTGAACATTCGACAACTGCCGCTCCAGGAAGGAGGCAATAAATTCGCCTAGATTGGATGAACAGTACGTTATAATCAGGACGGAGAGCGGATCGGTAAGGCGCGGGCTGCAGAAATTACTTCCACTACTTGTTTCGCTCAACCTCGCTGATTTTTCTCTTCGTATACACGCTTTCCTTCCACCTACGCCTGCGCACTGTCCGCATAATAGAGCTCATAAATCCACGCTGGAGCGCGTTTTTACGCGGACGTTCACAAACGCGCGCACGCACACATACAAAAGCGCACGCGCACACAATGTGCGCATTGCGTGTGAGAGAGTGTGGCCTGCTTATGGGTGGGCTACTTTCCGTTGCCCGTCGCGTCCGGCGTCGGCAGCCGGGTAGAACAAAATCGCGCTCGACCGTCACCTGTTACGGTCGGCCAAGCTCAAACACCCGGCGCTCTCAAATTACACCGCGCACCATCGGTCATTTGGCGCCACCGACGACCAAAAGCAAGAAGAGGGGGAGGGAGAGGGGGCGGAGGAGGACGCTATAGGGTTGCCGCGTTGTTGCGCCCCAAGAAACGGCGCAAACAACGATTTCACAAAGACAAAACAGAAAAAAATGTGGGGCCGGTGGAGGTGAAACGACGTAGAAACCACGAGGTCAGCAGAATTCGGCTCACGCATCATGCGCCAGATCGGAATACCAAGTCGGGGGGAAAGAAGGGAAAAAAAAAACTCGAGCGACGATTTCAAAGGGGGCCACGTGGTGTTTTTACGGCGGGCAACAGCCAACACGTGATCAGCGGAGGTTATCCTTCGATTACTGTTTCTCGTCATTCTAAGACGACCGCTCGAGCGATTTGGAGAAATAGATGGAATAGAGGGGAAAGCGGGGAGGAAAAACAGGCGCACGTCGGGTTTGTTACCCTCCAGTGGGGGAGAGGGGATTTATGGAGGCGAGAAAGAGCCCTATAAAGGGTACCTCGGAGGAATTCGCCTCTCATGGCGGGGCGCAAAGTCGATCGTTCTGTTACCAGCTGTGCCTCTGGCGACGCAACGGGATTAAATGCATCAAGAAGGAGAAAAAAATAAATAACACAAAACACCGGTGTGTTGAGTATATGCCAGTCGAACTAATTCGACTTTTATAACCAACGTGTAGCTTAGGCAAGTAAAAAATAAAAAAAAATTCGCTGCTGCTCGAACGCCGCGTTTCCAGAATGGATAGCCCTACCAATCTCCGTGTGTTCTCTTACTTTTCACCCACGTCAAAAACGTATAAACTCTAGCACCGGAATAAAGTTATAGCCGAAATTATCACAAGTTTCCACTCTCCTGTATGGTAAAAAGCGCAGCCTAAATAGAACAAGTGGAGAGCTTATATGCTTCGAACAACAAAACAACCTTCATCGATATCAATCGTGCCGCCTCAAAGGTCATCGAGCGCTATTCAACTCGGAAGTTGTCAAGTCTAATCCGACTTCAATGCAAGCCGCAGCCCCCTATGCTTTCAATGACCGCCACGGGGCGAAACCTATCGGCGAAACCCCACTCGATTGAGCAGTCATCGATTTCACTCTTTACGAAATAACTCAACAATTTCAGTGGCCACCGACATTCCAATATTGTCACAAGGGTACGCATAACATCAGCCTGAAACTGTCGCCGTAAATCATCAACGAAATCAACTCTCCTTCCTCCCTTGGAGTGCATGCGCAATGCGCGCAGCGGATGAACGGTCGAACACAGATTGTTCGAATGTTGCCCTGCTCTCCGCCAGGTGGCGATAGAATCTTGTATACGGAACGTGCAGCTGGTAAATGAGCTTCCAGTATCCTCCTACAGCATAAGAAAGTATTGTTAAAGTGAGACGTATTGGAATGAGCCTTTACGTTAAGAGCTTACGGCGACAGCAGCGTATACAGAAAGGGAAGGGAAGGAAAGGGGGAGGAGGCGCAGTCCACAGTTGCACAGGTACGACGTGCGCGGCTTCAATAATTCATCCTGCGATCCGCGGTGGCTTCGCCGGCGCGCCCGCCTGCAAAGCAGCCTTCCGCGGTCCTACTTGTCCAGTCCAGTCGTCATGGATGCGTACTTTCTGTAAGCGGCATATAGCGCATGTAACATAGCATGCCTGCATTTCCTACTCCACCCAGCCAACTGGCTCCCATTTTCCTGTTTATTTTTATTTTTATTTACTTTTTGTCGCCAGCCCAGACATACGTTTGTACGGCCCCCTTTCACTTTCGCGGAGTTTTCCGCGCGTTTTGACGACCCCCCCCCCCCCTCACTTTTTTTTTTCTCTTGAGCGTGATAGTTTGTCAGCGGCGTATGACGCAGTGTAGTTTTTCATCTCGCAAAGTGGGATTCGCCGTACTGATCTCTCCCGCGCGCACGCGCGGTTTTGTTTGCGCTTTCTGTGCCGAGAGGCCGAACGCCCTGGGTATATACGCCGCGATGAGGGTTTTGCTCGCGAGGCTTAATAATGCATATTCTGCGGAAAGTGGACGTCGGAAGGTCGTACATATATACGAACGGACGGCCATCTCGGAACAAACTGGAATTCTTCCCTCTAACATGCAGAATGATCCAGCAGAAATTACCATCTTACGGCGTGTCGAGTATTAAAGATATTCCGCGCGTACTTTGCGTTCTGCACGTACACGTTGTATTAGTCCTGCCTCGCTCTGACAACAGTTGCTGGGAGGCATTCCGAAAAACAGCGCTAGCAACGGGACCATAAGAAGACGGACAACGCAGGCGCTGTGTTGTTCGTGTTCATGTGATCTAGTCGTTTTTTCATCACGATCAAGCCTTGCTTTCAGTCATAATGTTAGGCGTACACTATATGTGTGCTGTAAGGAATGTGCTATGCATGAATTCAAGCACTGTTTTGCGGTATCTGTTGTCATGTACGCAACGATCATGTCTTCTTGGCACGGAAGCGCCGGCCAGCTTGCAGTAGGAGACGGGAGCGTAGCGCTTCCAAGCAAGAATAAGTATATACTAAGTGGTAGGCATCCACTTCCATCACTGGAAGGGGACAGGCACATTGCAGCTAGTGGAAAGTGTGGCCAGCACCAAGTAAATGTGACCGTCGGTGTATGGACACCTTGGCCAGAATCCTCCAAGTTGTTAGCGATGTTTTTGAACGCAGCTGTTAGGCGCCCGTTCCTTCGTTTCGCGTCGACGTCGTCCTTCGGCGTAACCGAGCGAACGAGCACAGCGAAGGATGAAAGAGCGAACGCGGAGGGCAGCGGGGGATGAAAGACGGCGATAACGAGACGTCGGACGAGGAGGAAAGCAGAGGACGAGGGTGCAGCGGAACCATGAGGTGGAAAGCGGAGGAGGAGGGTATGGCGATGGCGTGAGAAGAAAAGCGCAGTGCCGCGCAAGACGGGCTCTGCGGCGACGACCGCTACGAGATGGCGCCGGAGTAGCGCGCCGTCGTCTGTTCACCGATGGCATGCGGCGACCGTGTCCACCGATACCATATATGGAAACAAAGCACTACATGAGCGGAGGTCTGTCTGTGGCGGCTGCTGTGAATCGCGCCCACGCGTCACCCTCGCGATGCCTCTCGCGATCGCCCAATCACCGAAGCAGTCGCGCCACACTTACCTCCGTTTTCAGTGTACCGTACGAGACAGATTGTCCGCACCAGACAATATACCGCGAAATGAAAACACGCGTAGAGCTGCGCGCAAATTTCGCACTAGCGAGGATCATAGTCGTCGGCGATTTTTTTTTTCGGAATATAAATGCTTAACTAACTAGTACAACTTTTTTTGCACCCTTGCTTGCTTGTTCTTCGACCATCCCAACAGTTCCAAAGCTCCGCTTCAATCTATGTCCAGATATTTTTATGTATATGTGAGTAGTGTATGCGTGGTGGATGGGTGAGAGGTATTCGAATGACGCGCCACCAGTGAGCGACAAGATGAAACTCACTGTCAAACATCGTCTGCTAAAAAGTGCTTCGAATGGCTATCCTGGCTGAACAATGTGCGCTGATAGAACATACCGTTTAATTTAGTTTGCTTACAACGCGTGCCGGGATCTTTCGCAAGAGTGCTCAAAAAAGTTGCCATTTTATGGTTTGTTCTGTCGTGCATAGGTCACGCGACCGACACCAGAGCCCCACGTTGTCCTATGGGGGGACTATGGGGTGTTTCTCGTGTGGTGCACAGGCCACACAACGCACAGTGCATCGTCTACTTTATTATAAGCGTCAACGACCGATAAACAATACAAGATTGTCTACGAGAAACGAAGCATAGAATAAGCTGCACCATAAGAAGTTAAATAATACGGTTCTGAGATACTGAGTAGCACAATCTTCATCAAAAAAATATCACAGGAAACATAGCTTTACCTGCCGTTTCGTGAGAGACCGGAATAATATGTCGAATCTCCATGAACGCAATGAATACCTTATGTTGAGTATATATTAGATCAAAATAAAGTGACCGTGTTGGGCCTAGGGCAGGGTTAAAAAAAACTTTTTCTGTGGTTGAAGCGACCTTCTATTGCGCAATCGTTTCGTTTGCTCGCTTCTAGCACCTTGGGAGCTTCACTCTGTCAACAAAATATTCTGTAAGTTTACACGGTCCACCGTGCACTGCTATTGTAGACGCCACTTCGCAGAGCCACAAATATTCACCCAGATAAAACTTGACGCTCAAATATTCTGGCTTTCTAGAAGACACCCACAGCGTTACTACGTAATCAGTTACGCTAGCTAACCAGCCATTCATCTTATATGTTAATGAATTTTTTTTCTGCAGTAGATAAACTCAATTTTCTTTTTCGGTCGCAGCGAATTTTTCTCTAATAAAAGCTTAGTGAGACATCGACATTAGCGCCACTACCCCAGCCATTCCATTATTAATCGTCGTCATCATCATCAGCATTTATGTCCACTGCAGAACGAGGTCCTCTCCTAGCGATTTCATACTAGCCGTGTCTTGCGCCCGCTGACCCCATTTATGCCTGCGAGTTTCCTAATTTCATCACGTCACCTAATTCTCTAGCCATCCTCGACTCCACTTACCTTCTCTTGGTACCAATCACAAAGAAACAAATACAACGTCTAAAATTGCGCTCTCAAAAATTTCAATTCCTCAACCACGTGCCAGAATCTAACCACGAGCAATGAAATAATTCCAAACTTGCAATCGAGTCCACAAATAGAACACTGAACATTTCTTTCGTCTACAACCGGCCGCATTTAATTTATACTGCTCTTACGAAGAAAGACGTTGCTGACACCAACTCGACGGAGTAAGCGTATTCGGATTTATGTTGTAATAAATGAAATTCAAGACACTCATTAAGCGAATGCATCGAAGAAACGCGCCCATGAAATGTGCGAGCGAAATGCGTGGCCTGTTCACTTCCTTCGCGTCGTCCTGAACATCTGTGAAATGAGCAGGGGAAACATTGAAGGCAACCAAGCAACCTTTTGTGGCAACCCGTCACGCGTCATACACTCGGAGAGGAATCGATGGAAAACTATTCTCGGTGCGTTCCAAGTATATACACTGGAACTCTGGAACGCAAGAATCTCTTATTTTTCCAATGGAGGCGAGCACGCCAAGGAAATTAAGTTCTACGCGCACCGGAAGACCGCAAACAATGGACACGCACCGACCGACGCAGGTAGGTGAAAAAAGAGAGAACAACAAATAAAAGAAAATACGAACCCGAAAAGTCATCGTAAATACAAGAACGGAGCGCGACGCACTGAAACCAGCTGCCAAAGGGCGGAACACGACATCCTCTAAAGTCAATAGCGGCCAAAGAAAAAGGAGACAAAAAGGAAGTTCAATCTCCAAAAGAAAACGGAGCCGAAATAAAAAAAAAAGTAAGGCCTGCGCTGAGGAGGCAACTTCAACAGGAGGGCAGGCTGAAAAGAGGAAAAGTCATCAAAGCTGCGGCCGAAGTCATTTAGAGCGGAATAATGCCCTTTGACAACGCGAAGTCTCCCGCACGAACAGCAAACACCGGAGTCACGAATGCCATTTCTTTTACTTCTGCCTCAACCCCCCCCCCCCCCCCCCTCGGTTCTTTTTTCTTCTTTTTCTTCACTCAAAGGACCAAGGAATAATAGCGCGAATGTATAAACATGCGCGGACTCCGAGCCGAAGTTGTCCAATAAGTCTGTACGCGTCGGCACGCAAGCTTTTTGAGTTGGGTCGCGCGTTGAGGGTTTGTTTAAAAGTTAACTGCGTAGACAAGGGTCAGGCATCCAGTCTGTCTTGAAGAATAGGCTGTAAAGCAGAAACGTGGACATGAGCGTGCGCGTGTATGTTCGTGCGCGAATACACACATGCACTCACCCGCTCACTTTACTTACTGTCGCTGAATTCACACTGTCACTAACGCAAACCGCCACTAACGCAAACCGTCACTCACTCACTCCTTCACTCACTCACCCACGCACGCACACCGTCACTTCATAGAGCGTTAACTCTCTCTTTCACACACACACACACACACACACGTCATAGTCGCTCACTCAATCACTCACTCACTGACTCATGCACGAACGCACTCATTTCATAGTGCGTTAACTCTATCTCGCAGACTCGCACGCACACACTTCATAGTCCCTCAGTAAATCACTCACTCACTCAATCACACACTTCATAGTGCTTAAACTCTCTCTCTCTCGCACACGTACTTCATAGTCCCCACTCATACTGTCACGCACTCACTCTCCTACACAGTCACTAACTGAAACTGTAATTCACTCACACAGTCTCTTACTTACACAGTCGCTCACACAGTAAATAGGCGAGTGAGTGAGTGAGTGAGTGAGTGAGTGAGTGAGTGAGTGAGTGAGTGAGTGAGTGAGTGAGTGAGTGAGTGAGTGAGTGAGTGAGTGAGTGAGTGAGTGAGTGAGTGAGTGAGTGAGTGAGTGAGTGAGTGAGTGAGTGAGTGAGTGAGTGAGTGAGTGAGTGAGTGAGTGAGTGAGTGAGTGAGTCGCATACTCACTCACTAACACGCTCAGCAACTTTCTCACTCACCTCCTAACGTACCTACTCGCACATTCGCTCGTTCAAATACATTTTCACTCACCCACACTGTTACGCACTCTATCTTGAAAAGAAACTGTCTACGGATAAACCGCAAAACATAAAATGTTAGTGCATTAATGCCTCAAAGTGCGCTAACTCTCTCTTTCACACACACACACACACACACTTCATAGTCACTTCATAGGGTTAGGCAAGAAAAATGATACTGCAAGGACACGTGCCGGCCACGAAAAGCGGCGAATGGCTAGAAAAATGCAAACCAGAAGAAATACGACTGCAGTAAAATATTACCCGTTCACTATCACGGCGCGAGGAAAAGGAGTTCCGTGTCATCAGCGAGCCCACAAAAGAAACCATGGCCGAATAAAACGCGAGCCCAGTGGACGGCATAATTTTTCCGACACACGAAATTCATCGCTCGATAGGGATCGAAAAACAGAATAAAAAAAGCAAAAACAAAACAAGGAGGAACCCTATACATGACGCCATCTTTCACCGCCCATGTCGACTCTCCTATGTCAAAAACTTTACCAAGCCGCGGTAGCGATAAAAAAAAAACGCGCGGAAAGAAAAGAGTGGAAAATGAGAGAGCAGTATTGAAAAAACAAGATAGAGCTACGGAACGCAAAATATATAGCCGCGTCGAAACCACGACTCATCGGGCGCAGGAACGCGAGCCACGCACATCGAAAACGCCTCGGAGAACCCGCATGGGCAGTAGTATTGAATTTCTTTTCCAACCTCTTGAATCGAATCGACCCACCGTGCGTATGCACACCGATCGACGACGACTGCAAGTAGCGCGAAATCGGAAAAAAAGGAAAGAAATTGCGGGGAACCAAAAAAGAAAAGAAAGAACTTCGAAATCCGACACCAGATGGCGTAACTACCGAATGTAGAGGGGCAGACTCAACGCAGTTAGATACACTTCAATCGTTGCACGGCTTGGGACGCATTTCGCCTCCCCAGCCCTCCTGTATTTCCTTTATTTCTCTCTCTCTCCTTTCTTTCTTTCCTTTCTTTCTTACTACTTATTCCGTTTCTTCTACTTCTGCTTTTTTTTTTCTCTTTTTTTTGGTATACCGATTCGAAGGACCACATTTCAATGCTTGTTTTTATTCTATTTCCTGAGCGTTCTTTATTTATTTATTTTTTTTTTTGCACGTGCGTGTTTTGTGAGGCTCCGATTGCTCCTAGCCCCTTCGTACAGCCGACGACCGTTTTATTCTCAATTGTATTCCGATGCCCTGGTCGCGGCCACCGTCTAAACGCAAGGGACAGATCTATAACTTACAAGCGCGGTCCCCGTCCCACCGCTGGACACGCACTTGTATCGTTGCGTTTCCGGTATAAGCGCAAAGAGTCTCCGAAAACAGCGAGTGTTTTCGATATTTAAACAAGGCTATACCCCCAGCTCGTTGGCGGTGCAATGCAAAGAGCAGGAACGTCGAAGCGATCGACACCGTAGAAAACAAAACAAAAAAAGATGTTATGTCAAAAATGATCGCAAAGAATAGGAAACGACCGTAGGAGTGCATTCGAATCGCTAATGCCTCCTCCATATTTATATGTTTTATGTATTTTTTGCGAACACTAACGGAAAGGAAAGAAGAAAAAAACGCTTTAAACGAACTCCGCCCACGATTCCTCCACTATACCGACAGGCCGAAACAAAACAAGGCTGAAACGCACGGCTGACATGCAAAGTCGGTCCAGTATTGACACGAAAGCAATCGGGACTTTCCTCTTCAAATATTCATGCAGGCGCTCAGGAAAAGTAAAGCACGACCCGAGTAACGAGGTAGTGGCAGTCCAATGCCATTTTGCAAGGGTACGGCGTTGCATTTTACGTCATCAGGAGCGAGCAGGTCGCAGCGAAAGAAGACGCCTATTAGCGCGCTACATGAACCAATATTTAGTTGAAGTGTCTCCAGCGTTTGGGCGTTCCACGTGCTAGTATGAACGGCACGGTCTTTCCGCGAGGCCACTGGACAGAATAGTTTTTAACTGAGCTGGTTGGCTTACAGCTAAAACAAGTTTGAACAGCTGAACTGAAAACACTGGACAAAAAAAAAATCACGCAGGAACTCCACTGAAGGTGTCTAAGTATGCGTAAGCATTGTACCACTTGCTCATCACCACGCAGCTCGGCGTCATTATCAATCTTATCAAACTTGATCCGACAAGCATAAACACTTAACAAGCTTTATCGGTCGTTATCAATTTTATCGGACTACATCCGAGCCTTATCAATCCTTATCGGTTGTTATGACCCTTATCAGACTCGATCCGACCCTTATCAGCCCTAATCGGTAGTTATCAACCTGCGCAAGTGGATGCTGTTGCAAAATCACCACTACAACTGTTGAAGGAGGTATGCAATGCTTCACTGATGGTTCGGATGATTATTTTGTACTGAAACGTATGCTGTTCTGTGGGTTGTATGGGCGATTTCAATGAATGTGTGCACTGTTCGGGATGTTTGTTTTGAGCTTGCTCTTTATTGAAACGTGTGCTGTTATGTGTGTTATATGGGGGGTTTTGAATGAATGTGTGCACTACTCGCTTCACTTTGCTGAGCGCTTGTAGCCTCAGCCATACAGAGGTAGAAGTCATTACATTTCTTGCTTGCTTACAGCGGTATGATCTATTACATTCGCCTTACGTGACGGACAGGTTTCTGGTTGGGTAGCCATATAAATGCTAACGCATTTAAATGAGACAGACAAGGCAGACGTCCTTGTCTTGTCTTACTTCGACCTGTGCTTTCGGGACAGCTGTCCAAACTCATCTTAACACCGGACAATCTGGAGTGAGATGTCCCGATTCCTCCCGAAGTTCTTCAGTAATGAGGATTTAGCCTGCAGTTTGTGACGATTACCAGACCCAATTGATGACGTTATGTCGGCCGGGCAGGCGTGGAATCATGCACGGGATGGCTCGCAAGCTGCGAGCTTGTGTTCTGTTCCGCCTCGTTGTGCGCGTCGTCTTGCTCACACGTTCCGCGATCCGCTCCGGAATAACGACGCAGTGCTGAACAACACACCTATGGAATTTCTGGCTCATAGTTTCCGTTGAAAGGAGGCGCTAGGGCGGTGCCTGCACGTTTTTTCAAGCCAAGATCCGGCTGAAGCTAACAATATCCTCCTCCTTCTCCTCTTAAGATGCGTACCCATAATTCCCACATAAAACGGCCACGTTAATTTACCGCGTTCCCGCTTTCGCTAAAACGCCTGACCTAAATAAATTACTTAAACAAAACACCACTGGTATGCGAAGTAGAAAGCGCACGTAAAGCATGCTTTCCTGCTTAGGTACCCTGCCTGTGGCAGAGCACTCCATCGGCAGTTCAGGAAAACGGTGCCGGAATTAAATTGAATTGAATTCTGTGGTTTTACTTGCCAGAAACACGATTTGATTATGAGGCACGCCGTAATGGGGACTTCGGATTAGTTTTAACAAGTGGCGTTCTTTAACGTGCACCCAATGCACGTTACACGGGCGTTTTTACATTTCAATCCCATCGAAATGCGGCCGCCATGCGAAGTTAAGGAAAACTTATACTAAATAATCTGATACCGCGAAACATTAGTGACGAAAGGCACATCGGCGTATAGTGCCGACAGCGTTTCTTGCACTGTAGCAAGCTCGGTTTCTTCACACCGTGCCAGGAACGCTGTCAGCCGGATGCAAGGTGTCCCAGCTACTGTTATAGAAGCTGTTAAAAAAAAATGCAATGTACAATTAATTATCAGACTCGCAGTGTTCAGTCATCAGTCCTCTCCCATAACCAGGATAACACTTGTGTGCTCACTACATGGATAAATGAAAAATAAAAATTTAAAATAATTTCCAAATTAAAGGCATGACCTCCAATGGGAAAGCTGTTATTGGGTTCTAAAACATCTCATCTACTCGAATTCAGTGCGCTACGAAATGCGTAATTAGTTTTTCCCGTTTTAATCATAGCGCGCGGAATAGAAGAAGTGCCGCATGATTGCACGCCCACGCGCCGCGACACGGTCAACCACAAAAGTGGTTTGAAGGAACTATACTCGCGGACAACTTTCTGTGGCAATGAAGAGAACGCTACGGAGGCAAATCGCGCACAAGTGAGAGCGCTTCTGAAAAGAATCCTTCGCCTAAATCCAGTTTAGTTATATAGGCTGGGGAAGAGAAAACAAACAGCTTATTAGCAACAGTTAAATGAGAGCAAACACACCCCTGAGTGTAAAAGCTTACTTATTTTGCGGCTTTTCCCTTCCGCGTCTGGGCAAATGGGAATCCGTCGCACGTGGAAGCTGCGTCAATTCAGCGTCTGTTCCGAGGAACCAAAAGCACTGTCAAACGCTGCCAGACTACTTGGCGCGGTAACACATGTGCAGCAGCCACGCGCCCGTAGCCTTCCCTTCAGACCCACAGAAAGTTGTCCGCGAGTATAACTAGGTTCATTGGCTGACTCGACAACCACGTGGTCATTACGCGATCATCGCGTAGACAGCGATCGTACATTCACATAGATTCCAATATGTGAGTTGGAACTGCATTGGAACTGTATTTTGTAGCGATAGTTACATTACGCCAGATTTTCGCCTCTTCGCCGTCGCCACACTTTGAGCCGTGGCCGCACTGTGGCGTCACACCACGGCCCTCGATTCTCCATCAACTTGACTCGTCGCGGTCGCCGCGCGGCCACCGCTCCTACCGTTGGGCGCTCGCCGCGCCCTCTGTGTGACGTCACACCACGGGCCTCGATTCTCCGGCCACTCGCTTCGTCTCGGTCGCCGCGCGGCCACCGCTCCTGCCATCGTGCGCTCGCTGCGCCCTCTGTATGACGTTACACCCCACGCTCCGCAGCTGTGATAACCGGGCGTATAGACCTACACCATGTTTGTAAACAGCGGTAGGCGCCGTCGATATATTTTAGGCCCTATAGCGACGTCGCGTAGGCTCCGCCCAACGTTTGGCTCCGCCCACGTTCGCCGCCACCGCTTGCACGCGCGGTTGGCGCATTTTCTTTAATGGGGTGGGGGAGCTAAAACCACGATTTCATTATGAAGCACACAGTAACGGGGGCGCCGGATTAAGTTTGACTACGTGAGATTCTTTAATGTGCACCCAGTGCACGTTCTTGCATCTCGCCCCCATCGGGATACGGCTGAACGAGACGCTAGGCCTAGCTCGTTGACCGCCGCGGTGACGGCCGACAGCGCTTGCGACCTGGCCTGCTGCTCATCATTGTGCGCTTATTTTTGAGAACACGATTAACGTGGGCTTAAATGAATCGGTTTTGTCGGTGTCGTTGGTGCGAATAACAAACGAAACGTAGTACTTGCAAGGCAGCCGAGCCGCCTCGCTGAGACGGCCGGTGCTTCGGTTTCCGTCTGCGAGACGAAGTGCCGTCGGGTCTTTGCTCCGGATGGCGCCACTGGTTTAGTACTGGGCGCTGCTTTACGAAACACGCGCAAATTCGAGATAGCTTTTCTATTAAGAACTATTTTATGTTAAAAACAAGCTGTAGCCGATTTCTACGTCGCCGTGAGCGGCGATAGAAGCGATCGCCTCGGTGATGGGACCGGCAAGGTACCGGCCCTACGGCGACGTCGCCTGTGTAGGCCCGCGCAATGTGAGCTAGCTGTTGTAAGCGACCGTCCGATCGCTCTGACTCTGTACTAACACTGTACATTTTGTTTCGCGCTCGAAATTTAAATGACACGTTTAGGCGCGTTTATGACTTCCACACTGCAATAAACGCAGTTGTGACCCTGCTGCCTGCGTATGTGAACGTGTGACAGGATATTTACACACTGCTGGTGGCTCAATTCTTTGAGATGAAAACAAATTCGAATGTGACGTGTTTTGTGGGACATCTGCTCGCTCGACCTACATTCAAGGCTAATCCTAATCTAGCTTTCCCACAGTGCGGCAAGCAATTATAATGGCACGCTAATAACGATCCTAAGATCGTATATGATCCTGAGATCCTAAGATCGGCTAATGCACGCCAATCAAATAAAAGAGAAGCTTAACGGTTACGAAATGTTTTGCGCATAATGGATGATCTGGTATCATAATCCAACTTTCGCTTTTTACCACGGCGGCCCATTGCTTGCGACGGTTTTCATCAACAGGAAACCTATGAAAACTTTAGTCTCTTGCGTATTTCGACGCAACTCAGCTCATCCACATACTGCGTTTCTTTCATTGTAAAATCGTAGAATAAAGACCTCACAGATGGAACCGCACAACCACCCGCGAAACCCAGCGGCTGTTGTGGTAGGCGCGACACGGGCGGCGGTACGGCGGCTGAGTGCCTACCAAGCGAAACTAAATTCCGACGACAGCGCCACCGCATTTTCGTGACTTAGCGCCGTGGTGTAGGTCTATGAGAGCTCGCGTAGCCGCAGCCATAGTTGAGGCCGCAGTATGGATGGTGAGAAGTCGGCCAGCCTGAACGAGGCCAGGGATCGCCTTAGAAATGAAGAGGAGACAGCGCACTGAAAAGACTCAAGAGGAGCGTGCCGAACGGTTGGCCAAACGCCGCAAAATCGATGCCGCTAGACGGGCTCGCTTAGCCTCTAACGATGAATCTACAGCGCCAACCTCTGATGATGAATGCAGATTACGGATCATAAAAGCGCATTCATTGGTGTGACAAATACAGTTTTACCCGTTGGTTGACCACAACGTCACTCCTTTCTTAGTCTAGTGGGAAACCACTAAGTTTAATAACAACATGTCTAACTACAAGCAAGCGAAGCCTAAGCGCAGCAGGTGGTCTGTAGCTATTGCTACTCGACTAGGTTTAACCAGAGCTAAACAACAGCAGATTTTTTTTCCCTTGAAGCGTGGCACATACTGAGTGGCACATAACTTGTGACCCAGTAGCATATGCCCAGTTGAACATTACCCAATGGCCCAAGTTGTCTATTCGCAAGTCGTCTAATAGGAAACATACCCTGTCGCACACACCAAATGGCGCATTCCCAGTGGCTCGAGACGAGAAAAGTGACGAGAAAAAAGGTAAGAAACGTACTTTGAAAAATCATATTTTTAAAAAGTGCATGAAATAACGCTGATCGCATTAAAACGAAAAGCGTATGAATATTTTATTCGGAACAACGGTTCAATTCTGAACGCAGACGTTATAAGCGCGACGAGCATTCTTAGAACTGCTCGTGGTCATTCGATTCTTCCCAGTCAAAAGGGAATGGTAGAAAACTGTGCCGACGGTAAAGTAACGTGTGTTCCACATATTTACAGCAACTTCGTGAAATAACATGATTAAACGCTGCATGGATGAAAACACAAATACGTAAAGCGTGCTTTCCCGCGTGACGAATGTAGAGAAGGTGAAGCATCTATACGAGGAGACAGCGGAGTTCCCTCGTGCTGACTTCGAGAACAACAAACATTAGGCAACTGAAAGGCCTGCTATCTCAAAACCATCGCTGTGCACCAGCGAGGTCAGAAATTTATTTATAGATTTTGATGGAGCAGGAGGCAGCGAGAGATTCTAAAAAAAAGAAGAAGCATAAGGCAATACTTCGTTGCACAAAAGAAGACGTAAAAGTTACTTGATCTCTTTGTATCAGTGGAGTCATTTATCTATTTCATCGGAAACTTACCTCGTGCGAGATAAGCCGGCACGGGTCCGCGCTCGCTTCGCCCGACAAAGACACGGCTCCGCCGAGCTGCCGCCAGTTGCGCGCAACTGCGCATGCGCAGTGCCGTCATCCCGGCGACTCTACGCTCGCCGCCCGTACACTGTGCATAGCTTTCGCCCCACTTCCCCTACGACTTCACCACCAGCTGCGCACTACTGCGCATGCGCCGCGAGTCAGACGTGACGTCACGGTCCACTGTGCATGCACCCCTTCGTTCCGAATGAAGGCCATGCGCGGCGGCGGCGGCGCGCCAGACGTAGACATGGGGAGACCAAGGAAGGTTCTCACTGCCGAGGAAGAAGCCGCTTACCAAGAATCGCGGCGCGCGGCTAAGTGAGACTGCCAGCGTCGACGCCGATTGGACCCAGCAGGATTAGCCGTAGAAGCCGCTGCAAAACGACGACTTGGCATTACATCGTATAACTTAGCATCACTTCGTATAGCCAGGACCAGCTAGGAACCGATCAGCTCCGGTGTGTCTTTAGCGTTGCACAGTGCAAGGTAGCCCGAACTTTTTATTCATCTGTCGCCTGTAACTCGCCAAGCATAGCGGCTTATGTTATAGCCCTTTCCCTGGGTTCCCTGCCATTGCGAAGAAAGTGTGGAACAACTTCAATAAGGCGTGCTCTAGCATGCGAATTCTCGTAATATTAACGCCTCCTGTCCTTTATCGCAAAGAACAAACACTCCAAATGAGCTCGTTTTGGTGGCCTGAACATCACAAGCAAAACACTCCAGTAACCACAGAAGAGCGAGTCAAGCGTTGGAACAGCAAAGAAAAGGTCTGGCACAAAGCATAGGCCACAGGCGGCACTGGTAAAAATCTTAGCAATGCAAAAAAAAAAAAAGAGAGAAACGGAGAGGGGGGGGGGGGGGGTGTTACATACAATCACAGACTAAAGTTTTCCCGCAGCTGCTCAAGAAAAGTTTCTTTTGTTTCTCTTATTTCGATCCAAGAAACCCGCGCCTGCCAAAGTTGTCACGGAATATTTGGAGAGTGTTACGTTGACGCGACTTTGCACGCAGAGCTCGTTTGACGGAAAGGTGGGGGGGTCGATTCCCGTCAGAAACGGCGCAGGAGGGTGCAGGCAGCCCAGAGCGGCCAAAATCAATGTGTCTTTTCGCTCAGTCCCTCTCTAGATTTTCTTTTTCGTCGTTTTCTATTACGCGTTCTGACACAGCTCGAAGCCACGGCTGCAGCCATCCAACTTGACGCTCTATCATTTCGCACGAACGAGAGGCGCACACGACCGCTGTCGCCAGGTGGGCGGACGCGGCTTCAAACCGAGCGGTTTGCGTGATTTGAGGTGTGCGTGCGACACAGCGAGGTGAACACGAGGAGTTTTTCTTTTCTTTTTTTCTTTTTTTCCCTGTCACGTGCACTGGTCTACTGCGTATACCACTGCATCAAAAGAACGTCCGAGGTAAGCTATACAATTGGGCAACCGTAACGACATGCAACCATAATTATACAATGTCTAAACCTTCAAACTGGGTTTGCGGAATCCGTCCGTTCATCCCTTACGTAATGCGTGATCCATCGCGTCTTACCGAATCGCCGGTAGACAAGAAGAGTTTCGCATTACTACCTAACAATATTTCAGTGCTTGGAAGCGCTAAAAGCAGCTTGCTGTGTACATCTGTCCTTTCCTTGACGCCGACAACGACTACTGTCATCGTTAAGTCGACATCGTAATCGTGTCGTCGTCAGAATAGCCAGTCTGGTGCTCAGCTTCACGCTCGCATAAGTTCGACAAAAAAAAAAAAAAAACCTCCAACCCAAACCTGTGTATGAGTGAAGTAATTCTTTTGAGCCGGAGCATATGCGTTCGGAGACGGACGAACCTGGGACCATATTCACTAAGCTGGTCTTTCACAGGTGCTCTTTGCAATTGGCCTACCGCCTTAGCTAATAATTGCATCCGGATTGGCTGAAAGTCTTTCTGACGAACAATTCTAGCGTAAGAAGTTTTTTTTGAATTCGGTCCCTCATCTCTACTGTCTTTTTTTTTTGCACTATTCTAATTAAAATTGCAACTCTCGCACGATATGTTTGATGACAACCAGGATACGCCTCTTCGAGGTTAGATCATAATCTCACACTATTAATGGAAGGTGATAAGTGCCAACTGTAAACGAAATACATTGACACGCAGATTCTCGAGAGCCTATTTCTGGATGCCAGTGTTAGTTCCAGGATTTCCAGCATATGGATGTGCATTATAAGCACAAGCTGGCTTCAACTCTGCGATTACAACGTACCCCTAATGTTGTCAATTGAATTATAATTACTTTGCTATAGTTTATCAGTATTTCCGTCGATTATTATCAAATGCAGCCTAGAGAGAGCGAGAGATAGCAGAAAAGAAAGTGAGGTAGCCTCCATGGGCGAAAGGGGATGAATGGGAAAGGGGAAGAAGCGTTGCCGAAAAAAACTCTCTTTTTCTCTATTTTTGCGAGTTCGATACTCACTTAGTTTTTGCCTGCAACAAAGGTATAGTTATTCCCACCTTCCACGCCCGACGTGACCTGTCAGTAGCGACAGCTGTCATGCAAAAAAAACGTAAATTCTGCGTCAATATTTGCTGCATTTTTCTGGCCAGGCCAAAGTCACAACGATGCCAATATTTGTATCCAGCCATCGTCAAAGCGTGCAATCCAATCACAAGCGACAGTTTTCCGCTCTAAATGGTCACCGCCAGGGCTATCATACGCGCGTCCCTAAATGTTTCTCACAACGAATAAGGCACGCGTCGGTTTATAAAAGTGCATTGCAAAGAAAATGCGCAGTTTTAAATGCGGAAGACAAACGCTAATCTTGCAGCAAAGTACTGATACGGTGTCCAAAACTGACGTGCTGACTGAGACGTTGAAAGTCAAGTAGGCTTTCCGTTAACATCGTACGCGTTGTTTCATGCAGGCTTCACTGGCCCCATGTGACTGCGTCATTGTGGTGCCGTGCGCAAGGTCGTGGGTTCGATTTCTGACCGCTGCAGTTTTCATTCCTGTAGCGTGTAAACTCTCACAAACGGAGATTTAGGTGCATGTGCAGATCCAGATGACCACAGGTGGTCAAGAATATCCCGGGGCCCTCCGATTCAAAGCGTTTCTAATAGCCCCTGCGTAGCTTCGGGACATGGCAGTGGATAAAACCAGGTTGCCTGCTGAAATGTGTACCAAGCGCCATATCTGCACCCTATCTTGCCCTCGTTGCATACCAGCCGGTTTTGTTTCCACTGAGGCAATGTTTTCAGTGGCAGCGTTCGAAGCTTTAGGTATCGTGTTCTCTTCGGCATGAAGCTGAATTCAGTGTGCGGTAAAGATGAGCTTCTTTCGTAACTATCCCAGTACGAGAGTGAAAAAACGGAGATAAAAAAAAGCACCGAGACAGAAGTTGCGCGTGCGAAAACAAATGAATCGCTCGGTGCATTACGATAATAAAAACCTCTGTGATCGCAGACCACGCACGGGGGGTGGGGGGAGATTTTGTTGATGGCGCTGTCACCGAGAGCTCGCGTGCCCTTATCGCCCGCTAGGGGCCGCAACATGTTCTCAATTTCATTATGGAGGAAAACAAAAGAGAGAAGGCGTACGCACGCACGCATATTGCGGCTGCTCACGTGAAAAATGCGACCGGGGTGCCGAGGGGACAGTTGATACCGGCGCAGGGTTCAGCAAACAAAAACCGACCGGAGACTCTCAATCAATCACTTTAGCTGCGCGGCGCGTTATGGCGAGCTAAAATAACCGATGAAAAATAGCGCGCACTTGTAACGAAGGAAGGGAAGTGAATGAAGATAAAGAAAACCGTACGACGGCGACGTCGGCATAAACAGTCGCGATAACCTCCAAGTACCCGCCGAGCGACGACCAATGCAGCACAAGAGCCTGAGAAATCGACGAAGCAGGCTGTAATCTAGAGCGGCGAATGTATGCACCTATAAGGAAGCACGTAAATTTCAAGTCTCAGGTCTCAGTTTCAGGTTTCAGTTCCAGGTTTCAGTTCCAGGTTTCAGTTCCAGGTTTCAGTTCCAGGTTTCAGTTCCGGGTTTCAGTTCCAGGTTTCAGTTCCGGGTTTCAATTCCGGGTTTCAGTTCCAGGTTTCAGTTCCAGGTATTAGGTTCGGGTTTTAGGTTGGGTATACATTCAAGAACGGTGTCACTTGTAAACAAGTATTACAAGTACAAGCATATGTATACGTAGAAGCCCCAAAGTCAAAAACTGCTCAGAGGATTCTCATATGACGAGATAATAAACAAACTTCAACATACAGTGAGTACGGTATCTGATGCCGCGTAATCAAAAAGTAACAGTAAAAAATAATTCAATAATTCGAAAAGTATACAGAGGTTACCACGACTGTGCGGGTTTTACAGAAATGGCGGCACTTGATTTCTGTCATTGGACCAGCTGTTAACTGGTCAGCGCTGGAGGTCACGAATAGACAATTGGTATTGGTGGTGTAAAAGTAGAGAACACACAAAATAAATATAGATTCCATTAGAACAAGAAATTCCTTTATGACTTGTTAGCACGAACTAAGTATATTAAGGGTCGATAAATGAACGCAATAGAAATGTAGAAATAGCGACGTGTTGGTGGCGCTAGCAACCACACCGTTCCAAAAATAAATCATAAACCTAATCTAAATAAATCATAAACCACCGTCCATCCAATCCAATGCAACAAAAAATAAAACCCACATTCTATATGATGACGCTACAGCCCTGCCTCTCAGGTGACGTTTTTTTTCTAACATAACTATTTGAACAATAAATCTTGCTGCTATTAAAACTAATTGAATACCGCAACTTGCTGCACTCTATAAACTTCGAACTAATCAGTTTTTACTTATTCCGCCACTCTGAGATCACCAGGTACATCTTTTCTCATAGGAAACGATGCCACTAGGGGGCAAGGGTGTCGCTGAGTCGTAGGTGCGTCGTGTCGTACCCGTTAAAATCCTAGTGAGGGAACGCTCACGACTGTAAGGACGAGAGTTCGGCTCGCCCCTCAAACATTTCAAGCGGTACGGATGCAATGGGAGTCTGACTGCAGGTATCCATAGAAAAATCCGGTGCCGGTCATGCAGTGGTTGCGTTTCTGCTGAGAAAGGCCGGTGCTTCGGGAACATTGATTCAAATAACTATGTGAGTAATTGGCGCGGATGTTTAATAGTTGACGGTTGCGCGTCCCGAGCTACGTGCACTCTAAGGTCTGTCGCCAGCTACAATTACTTATTTACTTTTACAGCTCAGCTCTCAGGCACCCGTTCCTGCGGCTAGCGTCGGCGTCCCTCGTAACCGAGCGAACGAGCACAGCGAAATATGAAAGAGCGAACGCGGAGCGCAGAGGGGCAAGAAAGACGGCGATAGCGAAGAGAGCGCGAGGAAAGCGGAGGAGGAGGAGGGTATAGCGAAAGCGTGAGAAGAAAAGCGTAGTGCCGCGCAAGACGGGGTCTGCGGCGACGACCGCTACAGAGTAGCGCGCCGTCGTCTGTTCACCGATACCATATATGGAAACAAAGCGCTGCATAAGCGGAGGTCTGTCTGCGGCGGCTGCTATGAATCGCGCCTACGCGTCACCCCACCTGCTGCCTCTCGCGATCTCCCGATTAGCGAGGTAGACGCGCCACACTTCGCTCCGTTTGCAACGTGCCGTACGAGACAGATTGCCCGCGCCAGCCAATATATCGCGAAATGAAAACACGTATAGAGCGTAGCTCAAATTTCGCACTAGGGAGTATCGTAATTGTCGGTTATTTTTTTTTCTTCTGGAGTTATACCGACCAAATGCGTGTATATTGGGCCCGGTCTCACTTACAGCATTGCACCACGGGAACGCGGCAGTGAGGTAACTATAGACCTGACCAATGGTGATGTTGAGGCCTGACATCATTTATGGATATAAGAAGGTATCAGGCACACACAGATATGTGAGAAGAGACCAATGAATAACCGATGAAATGCTGTCACCCTCGCAGGCAGCCAGAGCACACCTCCATTAGAGTTGGGGATTTAAGCGATCATCGAACTAATCAAACTGCCCTTTTCCTTCCGTAGACGAGGCGAGGAAGCCTCGCATGCTGTTACCGTGGGGCTATGCACCGTAGGAGTCACTCTTCATTACCGGCTGCTAGGTAGATTTTGTATCGCCGTTCGCTGTATACTTTGTGCCCGTATAAAGAAAGAGAGAGAGAGGAATTAAAGAACAAGCAGGGAGTTAACCCGAATGAAAATCCCGTTTCCTACCCTACACTGAATGGAGGGGGCATAGAAACATAAGCAAATAAGATAACACAGGCCACATGCTCATATTCACTGAGTGCAACTTTATCTAGTGGACTTGCCTCCGATCTCGCTTCATTCGTTTTCTTTTAGACGAAGGCCTGTCCCCGGCCGAAACGTATGAAATAAAGTATCGTTTTTTTTTTCGTACGTGCGTCCTCAACCTAGAAGTTCCTATATATAGGAGAGACCAAGGGAGCTTCGCGAAGCAAGAACATGCCATTTGTTTGCACTACCGCGGTAAAAAGAACGCAGTATAGTTCATAGTTCAAGTCTCCGGATTAGTTCTGAGCATAATAAATGTCTCGGAGCTTCGAAACGCTTGGCGTTTCGACATTATGAGACATGGCTGTCTCATATGCACTGAAGTTTAAGGACACAGGTGTATCAGCATAACGCCCGCACCGAAATATAGTCACACCGAGCAGTCGACCGAGCAACCTCACGCCTAACAGCGGAACACCACAGCCCTGCTGGCTGAGTAGAGATCAGAACAAATGCAGTTAATAGACTTCGTGAAATTTCTGAATACGGAAATTTCAACAAAGGCTTGCCTGATAAAAGCATGCATACATCACTCTTAGAACGGTAATGTTTAATTAAGGGAAGCATGTTCACATTTTTGAGAATCTAATAATTAGAAGTTAAATTGGTAGCATACTGTAGTAACCTGCAGTAATGGTACACAAACCCTCATTACAAACTGCCATAACATTTCTGACACTCTTTACAGGGCGTAACATTTTGCATGGGCATAAATTCTAGCACGCCGTCACCTGTAGGTACTGTGAGTTAGTTATAAATACCTACAGCGTGCGTTTAACCTATATTTCATATGTTACTTGTAACTGCAGACTGCCATGTATGGTACCGTGCTACGCCAAGCGTTTCGAAGCTCCGAGACATTTATTGCGTCGGCCGAACTCCGCCTTGCTTATCATTAACTTCTAAGCTATCGGTGCGCAATAATGACCAAATTTGCATATTTAACAAAACCTACCATGACAGGACTGTGCAGAGGTTGTAAAAACGTACAGCTTATTAATATTCTTTTTCCCGTGTTTCCCGTCCCGAAAGCTCTCTAAGACACCTGCGCGTTTCTGATTGCGAAAGGACTCGCACCGAGATTGTCGACCACAAGAATATGGAGGCCGCGAAAGACCAAGAATGCTCTAACGGCCTCGACGACGTCATGCGTTGGGACTGCGCGCCATAGCGTTTCGCGCCGCCAAACATTCCCTACCGCGGCGGAAATAACTTCTTTTTTTTTTTCCTGTTTCTCGTTTCTGTTTTCTGTAAGCTCACATTCCCGTTTCCTTCTCTTGATTTTTTTCAATGTTTTGTTTGTCTTATAGCCTTCCACCCATCCTGCACTCCTGAAGCCCATTTCCGCTTGGCCGGGGCCGTTCGTAGCGCCGAGCGCTTCGCCGCCGGTCAAATCGAAATAACGCCGGACCACCGCGCCACCACGAGCGGTTCTCTATTATGCAGAGCTTCCCCACGCAACGACAACAACGCACTGTATATTCGCTTTCGAACACACAAACACTCGCGCAACCACAAGTTCGGCGCCACCCTCGGGACTGTTAAGATTTCCGCTCTTCTGAATAAACAGCTCATAAATGATCGAGAGTCTCCCAGAGGCGAGATCACTTCGTCCACGCGCGTTCGAATGTACGCGCGACGACCGCCGCCAACTGCCGCGCGAGGTCGCCTCGAGTGCATAGGAAGTGGTACGCGTAGGGTACGTGGAAACAAATAGGTATACGGCACATTGCAATAGATGACTTTTAGTGCGCTATACTTAAAGCGAGGCTCATTTCCTGCCCAATGCCTCCGCTTTCATACTCGGAACCTATTACTACTCCGTCGATCTCGATTCTTTCGCCTACTCCGTCGAAGACAATCTAGAAGAAAGCTAGTCTATAAAGGCTATTATAGCCAAGCTGTAAGGCTTTATACGTCGAAAGTGTAGTGGGACCGCAGAAGAGAGAAAGAGAGAAGGGAAGGCGAAAAGAACGACTTCCCTCTAAAGAGTCATTGCCTCTCTCCCTCTTTCACTTTCTCTCTTTTCTATCTCGGCTTCTTCAGCTCAGGCCGTAAAAGCTAGAGCGTATACCAAACGGTCGATGAGCCCGGCGGAATGAGCGAGAAGTACCGGCGATGATCATTTTGTTCTCGCAAGTGAAGAAACACTACGCCGTTTAGTGTACGCCCAAGCCAGCCACACACCAACATTGGCGCCAAGCACCTTTCCAAGGTTCTTCCGTCTCGCATGCGAAGGGGTCCTCGTCGATCACCGAGGTAGGTACGTGCGCGCGTTGCGACATTTCCCGTTCACAAGAGAAGCTAATAGATTCGCAGATCTCGGAAACGTAAGATCTTTTTGTTTTTTGGATCATTCTATTTTTTTTATCGTCTTATTAGCTTCGTCGGGCGGGCCCCTGCTGTGTACTTTGTTTTCTTTACCGCATCTCGATCGCCACACACACGCGCGCACGCGCTAGCGGTCATGTCTGTTCGCGCACGCCAATGATGTACGCACAACGCGGCCCGGCCCAGCCCCGGATCGCGTCAAATGTTTGCCTTTGATCATGCCTCCGGAACACGCCACAGAAATTGATAACTCGCCGTGCAATTTGTGAGGTCGACGCGCGCACTTCTTCGGCAACGTTATGATGACGCATAACGTACAACAACGCACCACCGCGGCGACAGAGTACGGTTAGTGAGTGAGTGCGTGCACACACACACACACACACACACACACACACACACACACACACACACACACACACACACACACACACACACACACACACACACACACACACACACACACACACACACACACACACACACTTACAAGCAGTGTGCTAGCGAGTCCAGACATGCTGTGCAGTATGCAGTGTCCACTTCGCGTTCGACAAGGAGGACCGACTATAGGAAATGAGTGCAGTTTTGGGACTAAAAGCCTTCCCAGTGAGATCTCGCGTTGCCTTTGATGTTTACTGGCGCGCCGCAACGTTGGGGACTCCTCGGAACGCCGCGAACAATCTGCGACGGGAAGTACGGCCGCGCCGGGAACGTTTGAAGAGCGATGCAGGAAATGTCTCAATATACGTAGCAAGCGTGTCGTGTGCGGGGACATTATTTCAATACAGAGAACGCTCGCAGGACAGCCTCTAAAAGGGGCTGCCTCCAGCACACCACTCTAAATGGTGCTTACTTTCTTTTTCTCTTTTTGTTCTTAAGCTTCAAACGCTCTATCTCGCGGTAGTAACGAGACCTTTTGCCTGAGGAAGACGGCCGTTTGGAAGTCATCCAACGGGAAGGTGTTCATGTTGGTATTCAAGTGTCCAAGCGACAAAATTTATTCAAGCTCTAAAGTTAGCGTAAGTGTTAAAGCAGCGCACGCACAATGCGGAGAATGTGGGTTCGGCTCCCCCTCCGCGGCTAGTTATCGTTTCGTCCCCTTTCACTTCCCGTTGCCTGATTATTGCTAAGTTTCCAACAAATGTGACAACTAACCTTCGCGTATGTTTTATCTGGCTTCACTGTCTGTTGCTTCGTATATGGATGTGACTAACAAACGATCGAGCCACTCGGATCCGCTTCTTTATCTCGCTCATAATAGAGGCAAATACGTACAACGAGTCGGGATGGGATCGAACCCTGACAGGAAGCTTCTGTCAGACAGGTTTATCGGGAACTCTCGATGTGACTGAAATGGACGATGCTCAAAAAATGGTTGTCATGACGTCAACGGTCCTTTTTCAGCGCTGCAAGTCGACAAAAGCATTGCATTCGAGATAACATTTAATTCTGAGGGAGCTTAAGCTGGAGGAGGGAGGGGGAGGGGGGAAGGGGGGCAGCGGACACTACCTATTGGGTTGATGAAGTTGACGACGTGTTCCTTCACCAGTCGCACTGCTTAGCGTATGGCATTCATAAGGACATGATATCATGCCGCGATTTTGCAGCGATGCCTTTTCCGCTGCTATTCCTCTTGGCACTTTTCGTGCTTCGTCAGTGGTTAGCGCGACTCTCCACCCGCGTTATCAACGGGATTGCTAGTAGGCCATGAATGATGGGTTAAAAAGTGGCATAAAATGGAGCGAGAGGCATCGTTGCAATATGGCGGCCTGATAAACGTGAAACAGTTATACCAGATGTCAGAGAAGTGAGTTTTAAAGATAGTTTGAAGTGATTAAAGCGAGCGTCACGGCCGAATAACATCCGTGACGACGAATGTAAAGAAATTGAAGGGCGGTGAAAAAGGATTAAACGCGTCAGGAGTGGTTCAACGCGGCTGCACAGTCGGTGGTCGTAAAATATCGACTACGAAGGGCAACGTTTGACGCACCTACGATCCGTATAGCAACAGTTGCTACTGCGACAGTTTGTTTAAATAAGACGTCCGTGGCACGTGCGAAATGAAAATATAAAATTCAAAAATCACAATCATTGATGGAAACGACTGCGCAAAATTATAATGCGGCATGCGCGAGGAAAATCAAACCATACGCTATCGACACAAGCGCCTCAATAATTCAGAACAAACTCCAAGCCACAATTACGCGCCAAATCAAAAGGCTCGAGTTGCTTCGGCGAACATGCTAATCAAAGCATCGATTGGCTCTTCTTTTTATAAAGACAAAGAATACGACGACGCGAACGACACGCGCGGCTCTGAATCACATCGCTTCGTTACATTACATACACACGAATACGCCCGCTAGCTCGTATCGCTTTATAAAGACCCCGTGTATACAGTCTCGCCACAGGGAGGAAGCCTGCGTCATAAACGTCGCAATGCAAATGTTATCTCCGTCATTTTCGATGCCGCCAACAACCGCGAAGATCGGCTTTACTAAAGCCCAATCGTAGTCGTAGCATGCATAAAATCCCCCACGCGCGGCTCCGATTAACCGCGCCGGCCACGCACAATTTAAGCGCAAACATAGTCACCTCTTATCTACGCGAGCTCCTTCAAAACATAAAATCGAATCTCCGATTGAACGGACGAGGCGCCGTCGATTGAAACGACAACGCACGGGGCCCGCCCCCTCCCCAACGTCGGAAGTCGCTTCGCCGGGGATTCACGATGCGACAGCTCAATTCGCTTCGAATGGAGACAAATGGACGCGGAGCTGAAATTGAAGCTGTTTCCACGTTGCTTGCGCACGGAACAGGCAGGGAGATACCAGGCTGCCAACGACCGAGGCAATGCGAAGTGCTTGGACGGAGAACATGACGAACGCCGCTTAATGATCTATCCGGGCCTCCGTTATGTACAGTACGAAGATTGAAGAGAGAGAGAGGCAGAGGAGTCATTTTCAAAGATAGGATAATACGGTTTGTGGAAAGAGAGACGCCACGTGTCTTATACGCATCGCGAGTGGCCGCTAATCACTGTCTATATTCGAGAACGATCGTTTGCAATTTTCATAAATGAACAAATGAAACTGGGAGGAGTGTGCGCTGTGCCCGAAATCGGAGCGAAGCGAACGGTAACATTAGTACAGCGATCTATGCGAGTCTCAATAAATTATTTCGCTTCAAACCGAGAGATGGGCGCGCAATAGGTCTGTGCTTTGAGAATCAGATAAGGGCAAGAATTAAAGAGCGAAGAAAAAAAAAAAAGAAATTATTCACGCTGACCCCAAACAACCGCAGCAACAACAACGAAAAAGCAAAGAAGAAAGGAAGAAGTAAAGCGCAGTAAACAGACTTGTACGTAACGAATCGCATATGTAATTAATTACTTGTAATAAAATTCGTTTTTCGGTAATTTTGTAATTTAACGCTTACGCTGTTTACTTGGTAACGCTCACTGTAATTCAATTACGTTTCCCAGTAACCGATTACACATAACCAGTTATATTTTTAGTGTAACAAGCTGTAACAGTCGACGTGCTTTGAGCACTTAAATTGGGCGGGAACTACACAGTCCGAAGAGATGAGAGCACGTACTATCGCGCTCGACATGAACTGCAACACGCGAGCCGTGGTTGCAGCGACGTTCTCGAGAAAAAAAGTGGATAGGGCGTTGCCATTCCAGAAATGCGCATACCCCCGGCTTTCCGTCGCCTGCTTTCTTCGCGGAGCGATAATACATTGGCCTATCCCGGACTTACAAAAAAAAATTCACCGACGATTACAATACTCCTTAATGCAAAATTTGAGCGCAGTTCGATGCACACCTGTTTTCGCTTCGCGATATACTGGCAGGCGCGGACAATCTGTCTCGTGCGGCACGTTGCAAATGGAGCGAAGTGTGGCGCGACTGCCTCGCTAATCGGGAGATCGCGAGAGGCAGTGCGTTTCACGGCAGCCGCCGCAGACAGACCTCCGCTCATGCAGCGCTTTGTTTCCGTATGTCTGACGCGCGCTACTCTGGCGCCACCTTGTAGCCATCGTCGCCGCAGAGCCCGTCTTGAGCGGCACCTACGCTTTTCATCTCACGCTTTCGCCATACCCTCCTCCTCCGCTTTCCACCTCGTGCTCTCTTCGCTATCGCCGTCTGCCCATCTCCCGCTGCGCTCCGCGTTGTCTTTCAGCCTTCGCTGGGCTCGTTCGCTCGGTGACGAGGTACGACGCCGATGCTCGCCTCAGGAACGGGCGCCTAAGAGCTGCGCTCTAAAACATTTATTCTCACGCAACTTATTTTGCCCATGGACGCTATCGTTCACAAGCTGCGCCGAAATGCAAGCACGAAATCAGGCGGATGCACAGTGTGAGACGTATACGCAGGGTTGTCACCGGGACGAATGCGATGTATGACGCTCGTCGAAGGAAGAATGGTGATGACGGGTGTGTGCTCAGAAAAGCACGACACGTATCGAGCAACATTGAGGGACTCTGTACTTCCTGTGTCAAAGTGGGAGATTTCCATTGTCAAAGATTGGCCAAGAACAGGCACACACCCACTGGCACACACCCAATGGCTAAATCAAAGTAAAGTAAATCAGACAATCCGTGAAATACACTTGCTCATTAGCATACCGGCATACTTGGACCGCATACAAGAGTTATATAAGCCACTTTACAGGTACTTTCACATCTTCTTTGCATATATATTCACAAATATATCCGGTGAGGTAGCGGCCGACTCAGCAGACAGGCAGCCACGCCAAATTCGGGGCAGTAGACAAAGAAAACTTCACTTAAAAAAAACTAAAAAAAGAAAGTTTTGTAAAGGCTTTAAAGCCTCGCCCGACCAACCACGGCGATGTCTCTATAGGCTTTCACGTCTGTAAACAATGGTGTTGTCCAATCGTGCTAATGCTCCGCGCAACAACGAATGTCTCCACGCGCATCAAACTACGGACCGGTCTCACAACAAGCGGTTGATATAGCCCCGTCGAAACCACAAAGCGCGCACGCACGCAGCGCTATCAGCCGTTCCAGTGAGGACACGTGGTTGGTAGGCTTACACGTAAACAAGCCCCGAAATATCTTCAGAGTTACGAGTCTAGAGTACCGTGTCGCTACATACGACGTTACGCTCCTACGTTACACGTGTCCCAAAACAATTTTCGTAAGTTTGTCCAGCCCAATCAAATGTGGAGTTAGTGGAACAACATAATTGGCAATACAGCATGGAAGAAAAAGTAATTAGGAAACCTTACGCAGATTTCAAAAAATTCGTCGCAGTACCGCATTACTCGACTCGGAACCTCAACGTGGCGCGCCGAATAACAAAACGAAAAGCCGAAACAAAACGCCCAGCACTTGCTCGGCATAGAGAGCGCAAACGCCACTACAGTTGCACACGCTGCTTCTCACGTGGATAACACCATCTTCCATTCTTCAGCTACGCCCCCACCCCCCTGCCTCCCCCCCCCCTAAAAAAAAAAAGAAAACGCAGAAATCGTTCCGCGGGCCTGGCGCATTTTTGCGTACATCAACCATTTTTGCGACGCAGCTGGCGCCGCTGTTTCGATCAACCCACGCTTTAACGGCTTTTCCGGGCTAATAAGTTGCGCGCTATAACGGCTCGCAGCAAACTTTCTCACGCGTCCATCGACAAACAAAGTCGCCCTGCAAACACGTTCGTTCGTCCAGTAAGCACGCCGCGTTCTTCCAGAACGTCCCGGGGAAGAAAAAAAAAAGAAAAAAATTCAGACATTTCTCGGGAGCATAGAGATTGACAGGGAGCGAGAGGGGAAAGCCGCGGATGCAGGCTGGCGTTGTGTCCATCCGACGGCTCGCGCGTACACCCGCCGCGCCACCGTTGTTTAACTTGGCAACAAATCGCGCGAGTAATTGAGAAAAGACGCGCCCGCTTATACGGGAAAGAGCAGAGAGAGGGCGGGTGGGAGGGGGGGGGGGGAAGAAGTGGACGGGTGCGTGCCAGTTCGCAAGAAGACCAGAAGCACCAGGCGTAGGAGGCCAAAACGAAACGAGCAACGGCTTATGAGGAGAGCGCGACGCTCCTACATACTTCTTTCTCCAACCCCTGCTTTGGCGCGACAACATCGGGGTCCCTATACGTAGGCCTGGAAGCATCCCCACCTCCCTTCGGACTACGCGCTTATTAACGGTACCGGCCGCCACTCAACCCTACTGGCTCGCTGCCGTTTGCCCGCTTTATACTGGACGGCCCAACTCCCCTCACCTAGCCCTCTTTTTCGGTCATCGTCTCTCGTTTCACTTCTTGCCTCCGCAAAAATGAAGCGGTGCGGGCAGCAAGCAGGGGGGAGGGGGGGAAAGGACAGGGGGAGTGGTAGAAGCACGCTTGAGAAATGCGCCAACGCGCTGTGCCTTTTGAAGGCGCTTAACGCTTCCAACGACGCTGCGACGACCTGACAGCGAAGCTCGCTGCCTTCAGCGTGCAATTTGCTCCCTCGGCTACTCTATCGGCGAGCCGTCCACTCCGCGAAAATTCTCTTCTTTTCACTGTCATAATCCTCTTCGAGAAGCTCGCGCGCATTGGGCTGCCTGCGTGCACCTGTTCGTCCCCAGCGGTGCAAGTTTACTTTCTTTGTTCGCCTCTCGATAATGAAGGCGCGGTGAGCTCGGAGGCGACAGTTCAACGCGCTGCATACACTACGCGACACAGATAAGTTAGGCAAGCGCGCCAGGTATGCCCAATTAGTCTATTAAAGTCTGTTAACCGTTGCTCAAAACTTGCAGTCACGCGACTGCGAGGGAGAGACTGAATCTACTGAGCGCCAAGAGAGAGAGAAGGGAGGAAGTAAAGGCCCGGAGCTTAACCAGACTTTGTTCAGTTGGCCACACTTGAAATTAAGCGTCAAACACGCCAACGCAGTAACCGAATAATCACAAAAAAATTGTGTAATTAATTAAACGGGGGAAGGGGGGTGGTATTTGGGAGGAGAGGCGAGAAGGTTGGGCGGCAGCGTCTACGAAAAACGTTGTATGGTATTCTGCATAACCAAAGGCATAAATCATGCCCGAGTAATGCTTTAATGTGAATAGCATTCTGAGCATACTTCGGTCAGTTTGTCTATCTATCTAGCCTCTTTACGCCACTCTTCAATTAAAAAAAATTAAATACTTTGAAATTTATCCGGTGTTCGGCGGAATCGAGCCCGAGTCACACGGGTTTCTCAAGCAAAGCAGCCCGACAATTTAGAGCGCTGAGCCATGAATGCCCGCGGGTAGCTAGGGATTAATTATCAGCGTTAGTACGCACTGGCGCGCCATGCATCTCGGAGTTCATGCAAAAACAGGGGGTAGTTCACGCGAACTTCGCGCGCGCGGCGCTAGATGGCCCAGCGAGTCCAGAAAGAACCGCGAGATAGGAGCCCGGCTGTAGTTCACTGCTGATACATGACGGGTTCCGGCGATGGCGATACGGAGTATCACTACATTGCTAATCGCATTACCGTTGGCAGTCGTCGTGCGATGGGTTCTGCAGGAATTATTTTTGTTTGAATTTACGTCTTTAACGTCACTCTTGAGATCGAACTGTACCACCAATTAGTCCCTGAATGTTACGATCATCATAAGCGTTCAGCATGCGGCGCGACTGCACCGTGAAGCACTAGGACCCATACTAATAGTGCACTCAGTTCAACGCCTTACCTTAAAGGCTGAAAGGCACCGCGTTCGATCCCGGCTGATGCGCCTGTTTAGTTATTTAACCGCGACGATTAACGATCTCGACTCCACATGACTAATCAAACGTGTAATTCGGAGTTAAGCAAGGTTGAATGCCTTCGAGCTGATTATAAAGTCCGCCCTCAAGTTGCTAAGTGTTAGTGACCTGGTTATTCCGAGCGGTAGAACGACTCTACAAGTCACGCAGTGGTTCAAAGATCGACTTCCGAACCAAGGCGAATCATTTGAATAGCTGGACTGACCATCTCTGTCTGAGGGCGCAGTAATCGCTCCCACCGACTGCGTCCCTGTGGTTGATGACGGGGGAGGTACACTTCTAGGAGCTATTTTGATCCACAAAAGTTTGCATTGTAAAACAGAAAACGCTGCACCTTTTAATGACAAATGTCCTGTTTACATAAAAGTGATCCTTAATCAAAATAATCTCACGCTCAAACCTGGCAGCAACGTCGACACTATATTACGCAATTTCAACGACGCTTGCCGCTATTATAGTGAAGTTGTCGCCTGGACACAAGCGTAATTATTTCCAATTTGTGTACATACACGCTCCTCTCAGCCCGCAAAACCAAACAGAGCGAGCAAAGCGGGCTTCTCCGCAGAAAAACCCTTACTGTGGAAAAGCCCGCTTTCGGGTGTGCTTTAATTTGCGGTTTGCAACGAATGGATTTAAATATCTGCCCAGCGGTCCATTTAGGCTCATCTGGCCTCCTTAAAGCTCTTGGATTCAGCGAGAGCCCTTCAAGAGCGAAGATCTGGATAAAGACGTGTCAACAACAACAACAACAACAACATCCATCCATCCATCCATCCAAGCGCGAAAGAGGAGTCACTCCGCTGAGGAACTCGCCTCATGCATAACTCGTTTCGACGGTGGCAATACGTTCTGTCACTAAATCGATTCAATGATAAACGCATCCGCGTCGTCAGTCACCATGAGGTGGTTTCTGTAGAATTTTTCGTGTTCCTTTAAAGAATTTGCAGTGTTTAAAAAAGAGGGCAAGGGCGTGCGCAAGACGCAGGCTTCCGCAGTAACCATCGACGAATGCGCCAGGATGGTGGAAGCCAAAGCAGGCGACGAGCATGCAACCTCCGTGATTGACTTTATGCGAGGATATATGTTTAAGACCACTAAAATTCTAGTATCATATAATGGCCCGGCCTTCCGTACTGTTCTGTATTTTAATATCATCCGCACTACGTGAAAGCATGTAGTCGTTGTCGGAAGCATTCATTGGGTTTGGTCGGACAGTTTCTTCTCATATCGTCTTTATCGCCGAGCATTATCTAACCTTCCACCCAGTGCAGAGTAACCAATCGGGCGGTTACTCTGTTTAACCATTGTGTCTTTATCTCTAACTCTCTCTCTCACTGGAACAGTGTTGGCTACCTTTTTCCGCGCTTCGACAATATAAAGGGGCGGTGAGAATGATTTGCAAGGCACAATAAAGAAGGAAAAAAAAGAAAGAAACAGTAGGTAACCCGTCGTTAATGAAGGAAAAAAATATTGCAGCCGTCCCAGCCAGTTGCAGCTCGCGGGAGACAAGTTGGAGCGATCGGTATACCGATACCTCAATTTCCAATCAGGATAAGTAATGCCTCGTTCCTATACGCCACGACGCAACACGCTGACGACGAGAATAAAAAGGTAAATTGATTTTATGCTTCCTCCCACAAGCCCGGTCGCAGCCCGAGAGGGTACAAAAACAAAAACCCCAAAAATAGTAACAGAAAATAAAACACTTGGCACAAAGTGCGACCGCCATCACGAAAGTGTACGATGGTGACGCGACCCAAAAAACAACCTACTTTCTTCTTTTTTTCCCTATTTCTCGCCTATTACAGGAATCGGCGATCCTTCGCCCCCTTACCGGGCAATAACGCTTTCCCAATATATGTAAACGCGGAGAGAAGGAGCGCTGTTCTTTATCTGGCTTCTCTCTCTCCTAAGCAGGCGACCGCGCGGGAGAAACGACAGCGTCGTATTTGGCTCACGCAGGCAACGTCCTTTGGCTTAGATGGGCGGCCTTGACGAGTCAAATAGAAATGGACGCTCCCTTTATCTCGATCACTCGCCGATCGCGCGTCCGGTGCTTTTTACGACCCTCCTCGACAGCGATAAACGTCGCTCTATACGGAAGACACAGACAAGGGAAACGTGTCGCACGTGGCGGACGTCGTGAGAGAAAAAGAAGAAAGCTAATAAATGAAAATAGTAGGGATGTACGAATGTTCGAAATTTCGACTACGAATCCAGCAGTCCATGCGATTCAATTGTACTGATAAGACTATCGAGCAGGCAAGCCAGCTTTCTGTTAGCTGTGGCATTAAGTTAAAGTGAGTACTGTTGGGACTCGGGGTAGCATTTGAGTCGGTGATCGTTCCAGGCCCTGGGATGAGTACGCCCGGGAGTAAGAGCGAGATAAAAAGGGTTCATTTTACAATATTTACAGTGGCTCCAAATGTAGGAGCACTCGGACTGTTTGACTCACTGCATACCTCAGCCCACATGAGAACGTCAGGAGACACGAGGACGCCAAATGTGTCCGCTTATAAAGTAGTCGTCTTCCCTAGGTGACCAGACTAGGGAATTTGATCACTGTGTCTCAGCCATTCACAATATCCCGCCCATAATGTCACAGCGTTCTGCCGGTCTTCACCTCCAATGTTGTATGGTAGCCCTGGCCTACGAAGCAAACACGTGGCAACCTGTGAAACCGAAGTCGTCGCCGTTCCCACGGTAGTAATTCCCCGAAGTTGGCCCCTCCGTGGCATCTCCGTGACGGTCAGCTTGTCATGGTCGGTGTCGGGCACTGTCACCGTCTGGACGGCGCGGATGAAAAGGCGCTGCCTCGGGGGCAGCACCCAAAGAATGCGCGTTGCTGTCTTGAAACGCAACAGTACGCTTAGAGCAGAACTTGTCATGACTTGCTTGTGCTTAAACAACTGTTAAGATTGAGGTTACGTGTACAACCTCCAAGCATTCATGGCAGCTACGAAAACTGTGTAGGAAGCGCCTTATTGGCGCGCCCCACGGATGGGCACATGTCTGCTTCGAGAGCTGAAAGCAGACATTACAATTTAAATAAACGTCCGCTTAAAAAAGGTCCGCCGGGAAGACAAATAGTGAGAGTTTAAACGAGCACTTCGAATTTCACGTTATAGTGGTACAGTCCCACGTGGTACAGTCCCGCACAGGTATACCTGTGAGATACAGGTGGAAAAAAAGTTAATGCGAACCTTCGGCAACGGCCACCGCACGACGTGATAAAAATTGGCGGGTCCCACGCACTGTGGGAATCTATGTAAGCGAAGCTTTGTATGCTGTTTGTTTTGATTGATAAAAATTTATGGTGATGTTGGCGGAGAATGAGTAATTTCTTCGGTGTTTAGTCCAATACGAGAGTGGTGAGTTGACGTTAAACGTCACCTCGCGTGCACCACTGCTGTTTATCTGCGTAGTCCACTGAACACACAGGGAGACGTGTTTGCTTGAGGCGTTGTTGTGCGTCGTTGTTCATCATGGCTCAGAGGGTTGACCATTATCATTGCCTCACATGGCACATCGCATCGTGACAGAAGTGTTACACTTTATTTGAATTATGGGGCTGTACGTAATTCAATTATTTATTAAAGAATACATGTATACATTGTATGCATACATTCGCGGTCTGCACCACATTTCGCCGCGTAGCGAAGACGCTCCTGTTCCTCGCGACGCTTCTTTCGGGCCTGGGTGTCCTCGACGCTGAGTGCACGCTTTGGAGCCATTTTGCTGGCGCGTGTATTCGTGCTCCTTCTGCATACGTGGCCAGCACGCTGTTGCGACGTCGGCTACAAGCGCTCTCTTCAGGCTATGGACGTTTGTAATGTTTACACTATCACAGCCCAGCACTCGACCTCCACAACCTGCATTTTTGCCGCATAGGAAAGCAAGCACAGCACGTGCCACACGCACAAACTACGCATCCCGGCCAAGGAGGTTGATCCCGATCCCGCGGCGGCGCCTGCCGCGATGCGCGGAGGCGAGCGCCATCTTGTGGTGTTGCAAGAAACCCAGCGGCCCGCGCGGCAAGACCATCACAGCGGCGTCCGGAAAGTCGGGAGAGCAGTCAAAGAAAGTTTCGCTTTAAAACTGATTGCGAGTTACTTCCGAGCCCGCACCAGCTCCCTCTGAAGCCCGTAGCAAGGCGACATGAGACGACCGTAGACGTAATTTCCGCACATTTAGGTTCGCTAAAACAATGCTGTCTGCCTGCCATTGTCGACTGTCACATTTTAGAGTAAACGCTTGGTGCAGCGACTAAAATGGCTCAAGTACACCGACAGGTACAGCCAGGAATTGAAGTTTTGAAAGCCTATCTATGAAAAGTCATAGTGAGGTGGCTATCGCTACAATGGAGCTTGTGTAAGGTGGAATCGCGCAAGGACGGCGCGGCGTAACCAGCTGTCTTTGAAGTACTGCTGCAAAATGTTGCATTGATGTAAAAGCTAATAGTTTAAGAGCGATAGCTTTCTTTGGCTGTTCTCCCCTTTTTGCGGTTGGTCAGTTTCTGGCCATTTATGTTCATTGAAAGTTTACTGAAACCAAGGAGGCTGTATTTTACTTAAATCTCCTTGACTGAAACAAATAAGAAAAAAAGCTATCAGCTTTTTTTCTTATTGATGATGGTATTGTCTTTTCTTGGCTGCCGCCAAGAAAAGACAATGCCATCATTTTGAGTCACAATGACGGCACAATAGCCCGTGGACGATAATATATACAAGCACTGGGCATTGCACATTAACTACCAACCTGGGGTGGAGATAGAAGACCAGCGAAATATGTGCTATGGTGGGAATTATTATTGCGATAGCAATTATATGGACACTCAAAAGCAGATTTCTGCCGTCGGCGTCGCCGTCGGCGTCGCCGTCGCCGTGAGGTTCCGTATGACGTCAATGGAGATGAAATCGTTGCCGCGCGCCGAACGCTGTATGTGCGAGTGAAAGGGCGCGAGGGGCGCGCGCTTTCACGGGGAGTGAACGCAAGGCGGAGAACAAACGCGCGTTCTGCGCCGTGCTCGCTTAAGGGCTGCAGAAGTAGGCGTCTCTTTCCTCCTTTACAATCACCATATATGTAGAGCAAACGCGCCTTCTGCCGACGCGCGAGAGGCCGTGGGGGAGGGGGAGGGAAGGGAGGCGACGTTTAGCTGCGGCACCAAGTGCCTATTTAAATCAGAGGCTCCGACAACAGTCACCAACGCCGCACGCATTTTGAGCGAACGCGGGCAAAACGCCGACGTCGTCGACAACAGTTCTGCGTGTTGCCGGTGCTGCTGCATGTCCAAGTTTATACAGCTGATAAAGCTAATATCATTACTCCGTATAGCTCTCTACAAATTTGCTATCGCAATTGATGCTTCGCCTTTCAGGTGAAACTGCGACAACTTTTTATTTCCAATTACGACTATTAATATGTGATGGTGTAATTGGTTATTTGAACTATTACAGAATGATACAAATACATGATCCGATGGTTTTCATTTATTTAGTGACCACAGGGACCATGGCCTTATGTTCGTTACGGTACACCGCCATAGGGTGTACGGCAAAGGTTGGCATGTTCTTCATAAACACGTCACCAACGCCGCGCGCGTTCGGTGCGAACGCGGGTAAAACGCCGCCGCCGTCGACAATAGTTCTGCGCGTTGTTCGTGTGACCGCACACAACCGCTGTCCAAACGCTGGCGCGAGGAAGCGCGCCAGCAGCAGCGAGCGAAGGTTCGTGCGGGCTATCGCTTCAACGGAAACTGAGCGGCGAAAGCATAGCGCATACAATGGTAGGAGCGGTGTTGCAGATCGCTTTCAAGATAAGGTGCGCGCGACCGCCCGGCGCCGCGCAAAGTACGTACAAGTTGCTCGCAGAGCAGAAGCCGGAACCCCTCCCTCCCGCGCTGTCTTCCCATTGTCCTCCTTTCGCGTGGGAGATTAGGTCGCCAGTTCCCCTTGAGCCCGGTCGAAAGACACGCATTTGGTGCCGCAGCTAAACGTCGCCTCGCCTCCCTCCCTGTCGTCCCCCCACGGCCTTTCGAGCGACAGAAGTCGCGTTTGCTCTCCGCCGTGCGTTCGCTCCACGTGAAAGCGCGCGTCCCTCGCTCGCTTTCACTCGCACATACAGCATACGGCCAATGAGAGTTTTTTTTTTCTACATCCGGACGCGACCATCGAAGAAAGCTCTTAGCTGTAAAAAAAGAAACTTTACGATAAATGTGAAAGGGTTGATTTAGTTGGGGCTTTAGTCTTGGGCTCCAATGGCTGCCGCCAAGAAAAGACAATACCATCATTTTAAGTCACAATGACGGCACAATAGCCCGTGGACGATAATATATACAAGCACTGGGCATTGTACATTAACTACCAACCTGGGAGACTGGATGTCACTAGGTGCTACTAGGTACCGAATAGAGGTAGCAGCGAACCCTTTTACAGTTACCCTTGTGTACTGACGAAGTGTGCCCACCTTAAAGCCGAACATATAATGTCAGCTCACTGGCATTGTTAAAGACCCCCGACCTGTTGTTCATGGAATGGTGAATTATATCTAAAGGATCGCTTGATTCACTTTCTTTTCAATGATTTAGACACTTGACATTGTGAGTGCTTGTCCTTTCTTTGCAAATCCTGCAGAATGGGCTTGCCCCTCTACCGGTCCCTACATAAAACTTGTCAAAGCAAACCAAAGCAAGCCAAACGAGTATTTGTAAAGCCTGACATAGTCATCGCCAGCAAGCAAAGCTTCGCGTCACATTGACTCTACCACGTGCGTTGGAACTTCACAAGAAGGAGAAGGCATGGATATATATATATATATATATATATATATATATATATATATATATATATATATATATTGGAATCAAGGAGACAGAGACAGCACCCGTTCCTGGGCCAGCTGCTCTAATCTTCCTCGTCGTCCTCTCTTCCAGCGCCCGCGGCCAAGTTCACTTCGTCTTTACCCTCTGCCACACTGCAACTTTCCGGCGCGCTTGCAACAAAGCAACTTGTCCAGGGTGTGAGGTCGTCGTTAGCGAGCCGTCCAGCGCGCAACCAGCTTCTCTGGAGGTCGGCACTGAGTGTTGCGCTCTGGTCGCATGTCTCGCCGATGACCGTCCCGTCCCATTTGGCAAAGCATGGCAGGCCGTCTCGGACGCCGAACGGCCGTCTGTCTCGCCAAACGGGGACGGCAGCACTGGTCGCGGTCATCTGCAGCGCATCGGGACGGCATGCCATGTGTTCGAGGCACCGACGGGGCGAGCCTCCATACCAACGTGTGATGCGACTTGCGCCCTCGCAACGCCGCAGCCGCTGCTCCAAGGCACTCCGAGGTGCCCGACCCGACATGTCTTGGTAAAATGTCGCATGCAGCCGAACTGTCCAGGTCACAAGCCGTGCCATCGGAACGAGACACCCGGCCCACGATGTGCGCTAAGAAAGTAGGGGTTACGAGTCCATAACGCTCTAAACAGTAGAGAGCCGTGTGCGCGCCGAAAGCGATGGCCTCCTGGGCCTCTGGTCTCCCGTGGGTCTCCCGCTGCCTCCCTGCGGTGCCTGAAAGCACTCGGCCAACGGCTGCCCTGACGTCAGGAGCTGTGGTTCCCGTGTGAAGCCCGGTGACGGCGTGGCCAACAGCAGCGCATGGGATGTCATCTTGGGCTCCGGCAGCGATAGCGTGGTGCCGGATGCCGAAGGAGAGTCCGAGACCCGCGGCCGGGGTCCACAGCGGAGTCCACAGCGGGGCAGGCCGCGAACCTGTCGGCCAAAAACCCGTCGGTTGCAGCCGCAGCGGTGAGATGACGCTGCCCCCGAGCCCCGCGGGGCAGCAGTCGCAGAAGATCGGCTGGCGCAGATGGCCATGTCGAAGCAGGAGTGGTGGTCGCCATGCGCCCCCCACCGGCCCCGGCAGAGCCGACAGCGACACACGGTGAGCCGGTGTCTATGGCGGAGCATCTGGCGGCCCTCCCTGTCGAGGCGTTGCTGGGCACACCTTCCGCTGGATCGGAGCGGCAGCTCTCCGGAGCGTCGGGTGCAGAACTGCGCTGATCGGACTCGCCGCAGGCATCAGGAAGCGGGCCAAAAGCAGCCATCAGAGCTTCACTCCACTCAGACCACGACCCATATTTGATGCCTGCGTAGTTATCCCATGCCTTGGCGGCACCACAAAGTCGTTTCGCTGCAACCAGCCATCTTTCTTGGTCTGGTCACTTCGTCTTTACAATATGTGCGTGCGTGCGTGCGTGCGTGTAAGACGATTGACTGTGATGAAGATGTAATGTCAATGTTGGACGCTTTAACACATATAAAACGAGTGTGATTTGTGATCACAAAAACCTACTTAGGCTTGTAGCCCAGCTGGAAATAAAGAAAACAAAAAAAACAAGAGCCCTGGTTGCTTAGTGAATAAGGTGTTTAGCTGCTAAGCACGAGGTCGCGGGATGGAATCCCGGTCATGGCGGCCGCATATCGATGAGGGCGAAATGCGAAAACACCCGTGTACCTAGATTTAGGTGCACGTTAAAGAACCCCAGGCGGCCCAAATTATTCCGGAGTTCCCCACTACGGCATGCCTGATAATCAAATCGTGGTTTTGGCGCACAAAACCCCATAATTTAATTACAAAGATATCAACCCAACGTTGGTTCTACGGTATTTTTATTGGACACTCCAAGTGGATTCCTGCCGTCGGCTTCGGCGTCGCCGTCGCCGTGAGGTTCCGTATAAAGTCCAATGGCGATAAAATCGTCGCCGCGCGCCGTATGCTGTATGTGCGAGTGAAAGCACGCGAGGGATGCGCGCTTTCACGGAGAGCGAACGCACGGCGGAGAGCAAACGCGACGTCTTCCGTTGCGCGGAAGGCTGCGGGGGGATGGGAGTGAGGGGGGCGACGTTGTGCTGCGGCACCAATTGCGTATTTTGCGACCGGGCGCGAGGGGTACTGGCGACTCAGTCTCGCACGCGAGAGGAGGAAAGCGGGAAAGCAGCGCGGGAGGCACTCTGACAGCAACTGTGTACTTGTACTTTGCGCGGCCGCGGGCGGTCGCGCGCACCGTATCTTGAAAGCGATCTGCACACGGCTCCTACCTTTGCATGCGCTCTGCTTTCGCCGCTCAGTTTCCGTTTAATAGACTGCACGAACCTTCGCTCGCTGCTGCAACCGCGCTTGCTCACGCCAGCGTTTTGGCATCGGTTGTCTGCGGTCATCGAGTGTGATCCCTTCATGTTTGCTTGTGCGCGCTAACACAGCTGACACCATGTTTGTTAATTCAGTTCGCAAGCGAATGTGTCCAAGTTTATACAGCCGATAAAACTACTATCCTTACTCCGTATAGCTCTCTACTAATTTGCTATTGCAATTGATGCTTCGCCTTTCCGGCGAAAATGCGACTTCTCAATTTTATTATAATTTTTACGGGGGGGGGGGGCGCTTCTGTCTCACCCGTTTCCGTGGTTTTCAGTGGTTGTTGTACTTTCTCCGCCGATGCAAATGGCGCCTGTTCTCACGCAACGAAGTGGCGCAGCACGTCCCGCACCGAGCGCCACCTATTGTAGCTCTTTGAGACGCCCGTGCTATAGCTCGATAGTTTTGGGCTGTCTGAATGTTTACATGCTGCGGGGGAGCACTCGGAAAGGACAGCCTTCCTTGTATTCTGCCGCCCTCTCCCCTTGTGGGACTGTGGGCAAGGAGGATGGCAGTCCCCTTCCCCGTCGGCGCTCGCGCGTCCTCTTCAGGACCACACACACTTTCTCTTTTGCTGGAGATAATACACATTAGCGAATCGGCTTATACGGTGTGCGCGTATTTTAAAGCGACTATCATTCTTTGCCCATTTCAGCCGTTTTGAGCCCATCTATCCTGACTATCTATTTAGCCTCTTAACAAAGGAACTCAGGAGCGCCACAGTCGTTCAAAAAGGTCGCTTGACCGCCCTCGTCTCTCTTTCTATTCGTGTGCATTTTTCTTTATCTTTCTGTCTCCCCTTACGCCTTCCCCAGTGCAGGGTAGCAAACTGGACATCTACCTTCCGGTTAACCTCCCTACCTTTCGCATCTAATTTATCTCTCTCTCTCTAACCTCTTAAGCCGACCCAGTGGCCCCAGCTGTCTAGAAGCACGGGCCACTAGGTATGTGCTCGTGGTCGTGATGACGTCACGGTCGCTCCATAGTCGTCATTCCAGCTTTATCATCTGACTATCGTCATCCCGACGTCATCAGGCCTTCAACGCCGGCCCAGTGTGCCAAGTTGTCTATTAGCTTGGGCCGCTAGGTATGTGCTCGTGTCGGTGATGCCGTCGTGGTCATTGCATCATTGGGCCCATCTAGCTTCGTCAATCGCCGCTCTTCGTACCGTCGTCGTCGCCCCTTCGTCGTCATCCAATTGTCCTCACGTCGGCGGCGTACGCTGTCATAGTTACACAAACGTCATCATTTAAGGAATCGTCACCTCATTGTCATCATGCCGTTGTCGAAATACCGCCTTCGTTGTTCCATCTACGTCACTACTTCTTTGTCATTCCGCAGTCGTTAGTGCGTCCGTGACATTCAGTCGTAGTCTTACAGCGACGCTCAAGCGTTGACATGGCAAGCTAGTGCCATAGCAACATCGGATGATAACTCATTATGTCATATATAACCACAGCAACGGAAGTCTCAGAATGACAACTACAGATGTTAAACAAATTTGACTTCAGAAATACGGCGTGTCACAACACTGTTCGAATGCTATAATCGCAGTACCACCGACAGACATCGTAAGATGAGTTCTGCGGTGATATGTCCTTTTTACTTCGAACGCCTTTTTTTTTTAAGAACGCCCGCGAAAGATGATCGAATCACATCACTACGATTAATTATGTGCCCGGGCGGACATTACTTCCAAGAAAAATCAAAGCGATCATTTCACTCAACTAATTACATTAATTAACTTCTTAGTCGCAAACTCTGCGGCACATATTTATATTGGAAAGTTGAAGCAAATCGTTATGAAATTATTGTTCCGTGTTTCATCATTTCAAAATAGCCATGTGAACTTAGATAATTGACCGCCTATCATTTTTTGAATTGCCCGCCGTGGTCACGGCTTAGCGGCTATGGTGTTTGTGGCGCTGCTAAGCACGACGTCGCGGGATCGAATCCTGGCCGCGGCGGCCGTATCTCGATGGGGGCGAAACGCAAAAAAAACGCCCGTGTCTCGTGCATTGGGGGCACGTTAAAGGTTCCCCAGGTGGTCAAAATTATTCCGGAGCCCCCAACCTCATAAAGAAATCGCGGTTTTTGCACGTTAAAACCCCAGAGTTTAATTTTAATTTCTTGAATTTACCTGTTTACGCACGCAGTATACTGCGAACGGTTATGTCAATGAAATTTAGTTTTTTATAGGTTTATGGGTGTCCTTGTTTTTTCGTACTTACGCGCATGTTCCTGTCATTCAGCTTCTTTTTGTTTCCATTGTCCATTTGTTTCAATTCGTCTCTTGCATGCTACATCACCGATCTTGGAATAAATTTTTTTAACGTTATTCATGTTTGGTCGTTAACCTGTTAATTAGATATTTAGTGTCCCCGTGTTGTTTTCGCGCTGTTCGAATGTACGATAAGTTCTAGACCTGGCTAACGCTCCCAGCGGATGCCAATGAATCATCATCATCATCATCAGGTAGGCAGCATGGAAACAGCGCTGGCGGCGCTGACATCGAGGCAACCTACTCCCAGGTCTAATCTTGCGCATGCAAACTGTCTAAGAAAGTGGACGGTAAGGGCGGCGGCCACGGTAGCGTCATTGGCAAAGCAAATTAAGGCACGCGTAATGCGGAAGACGGGGTTCTGCTCCTACTTGAGCCTAGTTACCTTTTTCATCCACTTTCATTTGCCCTTTTCCTCATTTATACATTTTAGTTAAACACAACAGTCAACTTTCTATATGCCTACTCTGGCTTCGTTGTCTACATTCTTCCCATTTTAATCTGCGTTTTTTTTTTTTCATAATTCGCTGAGGCCCACGGTGCCGGAGCATTGCCAGCAATGCATTGGCATAACGTAACCAGTACATTCCACCCATTTATGTTCGCTCCTCTAAACGCCCGATTTGGTTTCAGCTTGTTCAAGAACGCCACCACACGCTGTAGCGGAACAAAATAGGAAGCGGGCTTACCAGACCATCTCTCTACGACGATAGAAAAGTTATGATCGAATTCCGGTGTCTAAACGGCTTCCAATACACCGAAGCCGGAAAAGTGAACAGCGCTTCACTCCGCTAGAACTGTCGAAGTACACGTTGGCACGCGCACGGCTAGGTTCGGTTCTATCATGCGCCGACAGATGGGGCTAGGCGGCGCGCCAGAGCAGATCAAATCGAGAAGCGCGAAATACGAAACGGCAAGCCTTCGCGAAGGTAGGCCGGCGTGCTGAGTCTGCTGACACGCAAGTACGCTGATACAGTACGCCGACTCACTACTCGCCCCCCGCACTTATTTCACAAGAGTGACATTGAATGCGTTAGTGAGTGACAATGGATGTGAATGTACGTTAGTATGAACGCGAAGTGAGTGCCGGTTAACGCGAGTACGAACGAAAAAGTAAGTGAGGGTGAGCTTGCGTAGAATGTGAGCATCAACGTCAGTGACTGTCGGCGAGTCCGAGTGTACGAGAGTATGTTGCATGTAAGTGAGGGCCTGGAAGCGAGAGTTGACGCGAGTATAAGCGTGACTGGGCGCCGGTTATAAGCGTGAATGGAAGTGACCACGAATGGCTAGTGAGGCGCTGGTGAGTGTGAGCATGGCACGAGTGTGAACGCGAGCGAGTGCTAGACGAGAGTGAGTGCACTGCGCACATCAGTGTGTGAGTGAGCGCATAGCGTAGAAAAGTAAGTATATAAGTTAGTATCCGCCTATTCCAATGACTAGAGCTAAGTGCTGGCGGCGGGCCGTGGGGCGAAAGCCCCGCCAGCGCTTATTTCCTGCACTTATACTTGAAAACTTGTCGCGCGCTTAGTGCTTTCAGGGGGTTATGCGCAAGTCACTCCAACACAGATGATTCGCACTTGTCATACAGTGTGCATGGAAAAGCAAGCCGTCGAAAAAAGTGAAGTCAGTGTCAGAAGAGGCAAGCTGAGTCACGTTGAAGAAACATAAATGAATTCACGATTGCTTCAGCCCAGTCATGCGTTCTTGCGAATACAACAATCTTTAGATTATATGTATTCTCCAGTGACGCTCACCACCGTCTAGTTTCACCAATGTATGATTGTATGTAAAATTTTATCAGTCACTTGAACAACACTATTTACTTACCAACAATATAATGCCATTTTATAGATACAACGTACATATCTGACTCCAAGGAACAATACTTAAAATAGATTGCTAATACGACGTGTTTATTTTTTATTTTTATTTTTATTTATGCGGAATTTAAAAAAAACATTACCTGATGTACACAGCACTATTCTAATGCTTGAACTATATCGCTATAAGAGGAGGACACTATTTGGAGAATAAATATAAATGCTCAATTCACTAATTAAGAAATGTTCCCAAAGTTATTAACTAATTATCCTACGGCAGATGTTGAATTTCACAAATTCTCAGGTTGACAACAGCTGCGAGACATGCATTCCTAAAATATTTGAGGGAATACATTGGCGTTTCAGTAATTTTTATGCTTCAAATCAAGGAAACTGCGTTTTTTTTTTTTATAAGAAGTATAACGACATTACATTTTTTTCGTCAAGTTCGACAGCGGATATGTCGAAACCGGTGTCATCCTCAGAATTCGTTCCGAGTCGATACGCCTGGCGGAATCACCGGATACAATTCGCAAATTGCAATATGATCCGCGGAGTAACTAGGTAAACTTAATTACCGAAATTTCGTCATAGAGTCGATCATGCATTTCGACTTATCGCACAACTAATGTCCGCCTCTTCGAGCAATACATTTAAATGATTAGAATAATGCTATCCGACGTAGGAACTATTTAAGAATTCTGCATAGTCCACAAAAAAAAGATAATAAATGATAATAAATGAAACACCCAGTGTATTAACCGGACGTCCCGAGCGGGTTTGTTTTTTCCCCCTTCTTCAGACAAGTCGAGGGTGTGACATTGGGCAAGTTGTTCAATTTGTGAAACAGCCTGGTTGCGCAAGTTCAGCATGTCACACTGATTTTGACAAAATCCGGGCGTGCTGATTTCGTGGCAACTGTGCCCGTGGATCGCACGAACTCAATTAGACATGATAGACGAAGTGAATGGCAATCAATTCCCCCTGCGCCAAAACTTAGGACCTTGTCACTACGTTTTCAAAACAACACGTCATGAATTTTAGAACGGGTTTTGCCTTCTGACCGGAACATATAACTAAGTACACGTTGTTATGTTCAAGAGCTCACTAAATCAGTCAAAGTCTGTTGACGCTGGGCAGGCAATACACAATAAACCAAAACATCGTTACGAGACATTTCAGAAGCTTATTTGTATAAGCATGGAATATTCAGGGAGCCGTTTAAGGAAGATAGGGGTTACTGCGAAAATAATTTTTTTTTTTTTTTCACTGGCCTTTTTTCCTTGTCAAACCTTACAGGACCCACAATACTGTAGAGGTATTGTGCAAAGGTTCAACGAAAGGATCCAAGGAGGACACCTGCCTGAAGGTCTTGATTGGACAATGAAAAGAACGGGAATAATGTAAAAATATTTCATGCCCTTCAAAGTGAACAAGGGTGTCCCTTAAAAGTGAATAAGGGTGTAAATTGGTCTGTAACGCACACCCTTATACACCCTTCAATTTTTTTACCGTGCAAGCTTCAATTTGGAAAGTGAGCAAAGAGCTCAAGAGAAATCACTACGAAAGCTTCGCACGCTAAGCCCCATAGCGATTTCAAGATCAACTGAGACGCACTATTGGGCAGCGCAAAACGCATAGTTTCGGATAGCGTATAGACATAGAACAGCCTCCGTTCAAAATGTGACGTTCAGAATACGAGCGCATGCGTACACTAGGTACACACGTCGTCTATACTTAGGCGCTATTTAAAGGCTGCTGCACGAGAACATTATAGACAATCATCAGCTCTGCAGCTTCGCCAGGATTGCGTCAATAGCAGTCTACATACTATACTGATACTATAACTATACTATACTATACTATACTATACTATACTATACTATAACTTATTCAGCCAATGTGACATTTTGCCGCAGTTGATTTTTTCTGTGTCTCTTTCACCTGCGCGGGTGAAATGTCACCCGTACTTAAGGGAAGTTTATACTATAATTCCAAGTTTTCATCACCTGGTGTAGGAATGCGAAGGACTCAAGACGTACGGGGAAAGTTATCGGCCTATAAGGAGGTGGCGTCGTTCGCGGACTGGCGCTGACCACTTGATAATGTCAAAGAGAGGTTGAAAAACTAAAAATAAGTTGAGCTGTAATAGTAAATTGAGCTTCTATAATACCAAAAAAGCAAGTCACACCGTATAGTTGAAACTTAATAACCGATAAAAAATGCATAAAATACAAAAAAAAAAACGAGTGGCGCCGCCACCTTGAAGTTTCCGCACCATCTTGCCGTGACGTCATGAATTAGACGGAGTCTTTGCGGTAAGTTAGTTCTTTAAAGGTAAAAATGGCCTACATTGTAAAAGGTTTTACACCATTCAATTGCATAAGGGTGTAAATTCACCATGTAACTCACACCTTTACACCCAAGAAGGGCGTACGGGTGTGAGTTACAGACAGATTTGCACCCTTATCCAGTTTTAGGGGGGCAAATTATTTTACAGTGTAAACTGTGTTCTAAAGCATGCCAACAAACGGAGCACAGCAAGTTTTAAGAGCATTTACTGCCCCACAAGAGCTAAAGTACGAGAAAGTAATTCCAAATCGATGACGTTAGACTGACGTATATATACCGGCGCTCGGGTTTCAGCGCGTAATTCACAAACTGGAAGTCCGACTTCAATTTTATCTTTATAGGAATCTACTCTCCTGCCACGAAATTTTTGAAACTCGAGTTTTGAAAGAATGTTTTATCTCTATAATCTGATCGAGTGCTTCTCTTCAGTGTTTACCTTTATAACACACGTAACAAGCTTATATAGGCCTTACAGTGAGAGAGTGCAGAATGGTGATAAACAGCATATGCGAAAACAGGAGGAGGCGACAACAAAGTTCGTGCAAAAATTGCGCACGCGTTTGTTGATTAACGAAACGTTATATTTGACTTGGAAACGATTGGCTTCAGGGGTCATGTCATATAATTCATAAATTTAAGTCAGCCTGTATACTCAAAGCATATCACATTTTGCGAGAAACTTCGTTCCTAAAGCACGGGCTCAAACATGCAACGTAATAATTGGCGCTTCTATTAACAGTTTTCCGTACTGCACAATGCGGGTACATGTTGAGAAGACTTCCGCAATGCGGTATTCTGAAACAGACATCCAGACGCACGCCGCACATATGGGACTTACAGCTGGTGTCACAGTCGTCGTTGTTAGAGTCGTTACAGTCGTTACTAACAGTCGCCGCGCTGGTGTAACGCGACGACTCTTCTCGTTCGATTACACATCGACCTTTTCGCAGTTCAAGCCGGCAGGACGTGCAGTTGGGAGTGTAGGTGGCACGCCGCTACAAAGCAATTAAGAAGTAAATAACTAAGTTTAGCAATTGTGCGTCAGAATGGTACAGCTCTGCTGCCTTCTCCGGTCCACAGCACTCAAGAGAACGATTTGCACCGACAGATGTGCTCGGTACCCTTGCAATGGGTACCGAGCACATAACCCGTGGTCTAACCGATGGTCTAATAATGTAAGCGAATAGCTGTCAAGGCATCGGTTAGACTATGTGATAAAAGGAATTTTTCTTTCAGGCATGCGATTGAATGCGACTATAGGGTTAGAGCAAGACAGGGATATATATATATATATATATATATATATATATAATGAATAAAAAGAGAGTGCGGCGTACGTTGGACTTGCACAGCATATTTTATTAACGTTCCGGCCAGTGGGCCAGCCTTTGTCCGAGAAAGGTTGGTCTACCAGCCGAAGCGTTAGTCAAATATACAGTGCAAATCCAACGTACGTCGTACTCTGTTTTCCTTCATTATACTACCGGGGACAGTGTGATTTCCTTAGCCACAACTACACACACACATATATATATATATATATATATATATATATATATATATATATATATATATATATATACATATAATCTCTCAGAGTGCACTTTTGTTTCCGCAGGGTGCGTAAGTAAATCTGCTGCCAGTGAAGATGGTGGTGATGAGGCCAAGGCCGAGAATGATAATAAATGAGGCAAGTTCGCGCAATTTATTATTGAAAGGCACGCGGCTGACTACCCATAAACTAAATAAGGAAAACGGGAAGGCAGGACGTAGAGAAAACTGAGACACTCCTTACCGGTACACGTTCTGAGTGGCACTGGAGGAATAAACTTAATTTACAGAAATTAGCGGGCGCTAAAATCTTCCGAGGTGGGCGGCATCCCTAGTCCAGGGTGCCGTTTGCCTGAGCCGATAGCTTGGCCCTGCTCACCAGGCGATGCTGGTCTTCAGGGCTCGGGCTTGTCAGCTGGGCCTCCCACTGCTCGACGGTACTGTCATGTTTTTTTTTTCTTTTTTTTTTTTTTGCCGAATGCCTCGCTTGATCAAGCCGACACTGCCGCGACCACGTATACAAAAGGCTTTCCGAAGAATTTGCGCTGCACGCGCCTACTATAGGTGCGCGCAGCCGCTGACGCAACAGCTGCGACTCTCCAATCCCTAATTACTCGAAGCAGGAGACAAGGTGAGAAGAGAAACAGTGAACCAACCGCCAGCGCAGCTGAGAGTAAAGCGCAAGTGAGAGAAAGAAATGACTCACGCTCGCGTTTCAAGTGACTTGGTTTCTCCCGCGCGCGGGCGCATCCGCTCCTATATACACTGCACAATTAATTAAGGTGCCGTTTCCTTTCAGTGAACCCCGCAAAGCATAACGAAGAGGAGAGAGCATTCGAGCCGAGTGGCAAAACAAACATGCAATTTTTCGGTCAAGATCGAACAGAGAGAGGTCATTCGGGAAAGATAGGGATCAGGCTGAGCCTGGTATAGGCATACCATTCAATCGGGAGGAGGGGAAAGGCGAGGAGGAGAGTAGTTCACAATTTGCGCGGGTACACAAGCAATGAAGCGCCCGTCGTTATTTTTCTATCAAAAGTTTCGAAGTTATTGAACACGTGACCAAGCCACCAGTTGGCAAGCGTCGAATTAAAGAACCCGCCATGTCTATTCATTTCACCAAAATACCCTACTGGCCAACCACTCCTCATTCTGTTCAGCTTCGAGGCGGCATTTGTGCCATTCGGAGTCCAGTCCAAACGCGGAATGGCTTCGCAAATTTTGACAAAGGCTATACCTCGAATTATGCGAAAACTAAGCGTATACTGTCAAGTGCGAACGACGGAAGGCTTAGAGTTGAACGGCGCCAACTGTTTGCCAGCGCACGTATAAGCTGCGCTTTTCTAGCGCGAGAGGCTTCGAGTCCACGAATCGGGAGAGAAATCTTAACGTCATAAAAAGAAACTAATAAGATACGCAAACGCACCGATAAATCACGTAAGGAACGCGAGCACCAGCTTCGAACAATTTAGAAGAGCGAAAGCAAAAATTACAAAAAGAAAAGGAAAAGTAAAGCGGGGAACGAAAGAGGGGGGTTGGGGGAGCTTCGGGTTGGAGGAAAACGTTCCGGAATCCTCCGCCCCCGCCCCAATTTCTTCCAAAACTGCAACGGCACTGGCTCGCAAGGAAGCCGCGGAGGCGCCGAGAGAACAGTAGGGAAGAAAAAAAAAATATATGAAAGAAGGCACTTGAGAGAGCAACGCGGACGAAGCCGCCCGGTGAAACTAAAAACTAGAGCGCTCGCGGGCACACACACACGCGCGGCGCGACTTAAATCCCGCCTCCCGACGGAGCAAGAAACGCCCCGCACGCCGGCGGTTCGGCGACGGCGCTTGCCAAAAACTAGAAACCTGAGAAAAACAGCCGTTTTCCGCAGCGCGCCGACGAAAAACGGAGAGCGGCTCTTTTCTTTTTTTCGCCGCCGCTCTCCTTCCACTCGCTCCTCCAAGGCAGCGAAGCGCGCGGCACCCTCCAACGCGTCGCCACCACCGGACTCCTCCACGTTGTGAGGGCGCGCGCTCCGCCGCTGCCGCTCGCGAAATCGCGCGGCGAGAGAAAAAAAAAAATCAGCGCGCTCGCGTCGCCCGTGACGTCACGCAACGCCGTTGGCGTCGGCGCCGTAGCGCCGGCGCGCATGCGTCCTGACGCCGTGACGGCGGCGTCGGGGCTGCTCCCCCCAGCGCCAAACCCCGCCTTTGCTGCGTCCCCCGGAGCCGGCCCTCCCGGGGCGACCGCCCCCCCTTCACCTGAGACCCAGTCCCCCCCCCCTCTACATGCCCCCCTCAACCACCGCCTTTTCCACGTTACCCTTCCCTCGCCCTCTTTAACCGCGACGCAACGCGCGCTACGCAGCGCTGCGACGACCGGGCTGCTGCTGCTCGCCGGTGGGAAGCGCAGCGCGGCGGCGTTTTTTTCGCCGTTAGAAGCCACGTGGTCCGTATTTATAACGACGTCACCTCCTCGCCTCCCGCGCGCCGCGCGCGCGAAGGGGAGAAAAATTTCCGCAAAGAAGCCGTGGTCCCGTCGCGTGCGCGTTTTAATATCGCGAGCTCGTGCAGCAGCAGCAGCAGCCACAACGCGACGACGAGCAAGCCGCCGCCGCCGCCGCCGCAGCCGCTCTCGGCGTTCGCTCTCAAGCGCCGGCGTTTTCGACGGCGTGTTTTCTCCGACGCTCGCGCCGCAGGCGAAACCTGGGCTTCAACGCCGCCGATCCCGGGGGTGTTTTTCTCGCGCGCGCTCGCTCTGCATGACGACGGAGTCGCCGACGATCCCTGCTTCTTCGTCAACCGTGCGTGCCACTTGGTGGTGCCGTGCCGTCACTGATCGTGATCCGTCTCGGGACAGAACGATCTCGGCCCGTGTCTGCGACGCTTCTCCCTCCGCCCCTGTCGTCGCCACTCCCCTTCATCTACGAGTGCCACGCGCCACCCTCGTGGAAGCGACGCGGCGAGGACGTCGCCTCGGGCGCCGCCGCGACAACGTCTCCTAGGCTGCCGTCCAAGAGACGACGCCTCGACCCCTCCGAGGGACCCTTCTCTCCCCTCTCTCGCACAAACCGGCGTGGTGGTGGTGGTGCTTCGGTAGCGAAGCCGTGAACTTTCGGTACTCTACGCGTAGTGACACTCGCCCGAAGGAGAGGGTGACGATCAGAGGAGTAGTGTTCCCAAGGGTCGTCACACCCCTCTCCCCAGTCAGGTCTCTCCGAAGGCGCCGCATACCAGGACCTGCTTCGCCTTTCTTGGACCGGAGTCCGATTGAGAGAGGGACAGCGTTTGCGTCCGGGAGGTGGGGAAGCAAAGCCGACAATGATCGGAGGAGGGGAAACGGCGACGGCCGCGTGATTTGCGAGCGTCGCTCCTCCGCTCCCGGCGTTCGTTTGCTCGATACCGCGATACGCACGCACACACCCTTTGCTCGACGTCGCGCGTTTCTTTTTCTTTTCTTCTTTCTTTTCTTTTTGGTACTGGCGAAAGAGCGCGCGGGGACCGCTCGCCGTCACTGTGTGGTAGTATAGTACCTGTAGGCCCCGATGCGCGCTGGTGTATCTATCCTCTGTACGAGTCTTGCAGGTAACAAAGACCGCGCACGTGTCGATCTTTCTTTCTTTTTTCTGCCCGTCGTTGTGCGTCGTCCGTACACATCGGTCGTGTTTCCGTCGTCGTCGTGTTTTTTCTTTCGCCCCGAGTGACACCGTTCGCTATAGCCACTGTATCTAGAGAAGCCACCCTCACCCGGGTCCACAGCCGACCTGCGTCTATCCTCTGTTCTTGCAGCTGACCAGCCGAACCGTCGGTGATTACACGTCAATCACTGAATATCTGCGTGTTTGATTAGTGTACTTGTATCGTACGTTAGTTGCCGTTCTCACGTTTAGCTAGACTCAACGTCGTCGCTATAGAGACTGCATATGAGCAAAATACTGGACTGCCAACACTGAAATTCGTGGCCCACCGCCTATACATAGTGTTCCCTGCAGTCACGTGGTGCGCGTTTTTTTTTTTTTTTTTTCCCTCTCTGGATTACGCTACTCCCCGATGACAGTGCGTGACCGCGTCTATAGTTCTGCGACGGTAAACCCGGACGCCGGTTGTGTGTGAATTCCTGAACGACGTTATTGTGCTCGACTATGACCTCCGAACCGCCTCACAGCGTTGGATTAACGAGGCCGTGTTGACACAAAACCCCGTTCGCTTAGTGCACGTCGAGGCGCCATCTGGACAGGCTTCGGATACTTGTGCGTCAGCTTTCGCCGCTACCAAGCTTGCCAGCGAGCCGGCGTCTTCGACTTCACGTAAGTATACTTTCTTCAATTTTTATTTTCTCGGGCTGCTTCTTTCTATAGTAGCTGCGACAAGACAGATTTCACGATCATCGATGCAAAGGCTATATAAGCTTCGGAGCCGTCAGACACGGTGGCGTAAAAGAACGATTGCCAGCCCAGTATGCCTTTCCTTACAACCTTACACGTGTCTGTACGATTTCAACAAATGAAAATAATAATAATAACGCCTCAACCATAGACTATAATAGCTATAACGGACACACAAGGCCACGTCCAATGACGAATAGTGACAATTCAACTGCAGGTTTCACCATATGAAAATGTTCACCATATGATTCTATGACATGATCTCGAGACCCTTCAGCGCCTGAATTAATTGCAACGAACAGTGCAACCTCTGCGAGGCGTATCGCCTGAGCCAGTTGCTTAATTGCACTCCCTGCATATCATGCTTTCGTGCTTGTTCTTCGCTTTCGAATCAGCTCGGAGTCTCAAGTACTATCCCGCGCACGTTTCCCTAGAAAGCTACTACATACCTTGCGTGTAGTACCGCACCACACGCAATTACCCCGAGTGAGACCAAACAACACGTTGTGACGCAATACGACGTTCCCAGCGTACGAATGAAATTCTCGCCGCGTGACCTGTCGATTTGTCATGGCGACGAACCAATGAGGCTGCGGCACCGAATGTATTAGCCAATCGCAGTCAACCCAGGCCACTGGCCGGGCCAATGCAATACTTTGCTCGGCACGGCAAAGTGTGCCTCTGCCGACGCAATTTGAAGCGAGGAGGGTGCGGAGGGCGGAGATTCGCGCGGGGTCGTGATGTGCCGCCACACGGACGATGAAAAAATTGGCGAGGTTTCTTCTAGAATGATATCAGATCACACACATTTAACCCATTGTATTGAATCCTGGGGAGCCACGTAGCCAGATATCTCGTTAAGGTACGTTTAGACTAGACGGACGTTATGTGCCGATAGTTCGCAAGAAGCGCAAACGCTAAAAGCTCAAACGAAATTGCTCAGACTACAATCGTATGAAGCGTCAAGAGCGCAACAGTCGTCACACACGCCAGCGTATTTGTTGGAAAGCCGGCTACCTTTACGTTTCATGCAGATATGACAGTCGCGACGTGGCCAACAAGCGCCGCAGTTTCGGTTTAAAATCACCGGTGACGCGACTTCCGACATTCCCAGTTACAGCAACGCAGCAACAGCCGCGACTGCGTGTCCACTATGACGCAACTGGCCAGCTCACGTTTGGGTTGGCCGGTCTTAAGAAACGTAACATATGTAACTGACAATGTGAACGACAAGCGTCGTTAACGACCTTACCGCCAGTAACGTGCGATACGGGCTTTACGACAGATTGGCGCTTTGCTAACGTTACGACCGCAGTCTACATACCTTTAGCCGACCGCAAAGAACGCGCAATAAGAGTTATGACGTTCTTGAAGTCAACCTTTTACAGTGCACCTTTCTTAACTGTTGTCATTTTAGCATACACCACACACGAAATGGCCATCTACACGATTGTGTAACACGTAGTCGCTTATGACGTTACAGTCCGTGGTTCACTCGCTTACGCTCTTCCAGTATCTATGTATATCACATCGAGCATTGTTATTCAACAGTGCACACATATACAAGGTCACGCAAGTGATTGACAGAGTGTTAACCATTCCGGCTATAAACATATTTACATTACTTATACACGGAATACGAAAGCCTACGCTTATAGCAATGCGCTTCAACCTTCATGCTTGTACAAGTGTTTCTTGAACGAGATTGATCGTATTTAATAGGGCCCTAATTTGGAATTCTATTCCGAATGATGTTAAAACTAAGAACCTTCTGTCGGCACTGAATGACTTATTAAATAGGGGAGTACCTGTTATATTGAGTGATGAGGTTCCTGTACATTCTTATTATTATTTCGAAATATTTGTGTTTGCCGTATGTCATGTTGCTGCAAAAGAAAAAAAAATGGGGGAAAACGCGTTTTGTTCCGTGGACAGGCCTATATACAGCCGCGATGGCTATAGGGTTTGACAATGTTACGATCGAGTTAGTATTTGTAAATTTTTGGCGATATCTACACGAGAAAAAAATATTTAAATATCCTTTAAAAAATTTGCAATTACCGTTTCCCAATCAGCACAGTATGTTACGACGGACGCCGCTGTGTGAGGGGGCTCCGGATTAATTTTGACCACCTGGGCTTCTTTAACGTACGCTGAATTCTAAGTAGACGAGAGTTTTTGCATGTTAGCCCCACCGAGACGCAGCCGCCGCGTAGGAGATTCGTACCCTCGACCTCGTGCTCAGCACCGCAGCGGCCATAGCCACTGAGCCACCACGGCTGGTAATCCATGAAAATAAGGGATACAAAAATTCAGCAATTTCGCCCATCGACGGTGCTTTAACAAATTCCGTTGTGTAGACGTCCTACGCCTTTGTCCGTCTGTGGGAAGATCTTCGTCAATGAGTGCATTTTCCTATAAGCCTTCGTTTAAGGAACAAACGTTCCGTATTTAGGGCGCATATTGCAGAAACGCCGCTAAATAGCAAATTCGTGATGCACGTAGTGAAAGTGCCACGTGCGCCAGTTATGCTTTTATTTTTCTTCAGGAATGCAAACTTGCAACCATAGAATGACTGAAAGCTGAACAAGTTGGTGCAGGGACTCGCGTGATTGAGAGACAGACTCGCAAATATGGACACACGAAGAGAGAGGTCATAAGTGGCATGTTAGCCAGGCTGAGCCAACGCCTCCTAGATAGCAGGCCTGTTCACTCTGCTTTATGACGCCACGCTACTTGGAGCAAAATTTCCACGAAATCGGTGACGTCAAAATCAGCGCCGCTTACTCGGGAGCGTCCCCATTAGATTCTATGGCAGTCGAGCAAGGTACCATGACGTCATGGATCGAAGTGCACAGCCCTTGTGCTATGTAGGTGGCGTTTGCTGAGCCCGGTAGGCTATCCTACACTGGGGAATAGGATTTGAAAGATGACCGATAACAAATGAAAAAAGGCACAACTCAAACTTCGACGATCAGCTCAAAGGTCGCACAGTGGGCGGAAGAGAAGGAAGACACAAAAGTTTATCTGCCCATGCTCTGGCAGGCGGCGCCATCCCGTCAATCATGGACACGTGCGGTCTCTCGCGAAAGATAAATTTCTTGGCATGAAACTTCTTTATGTAAGATAATCGCGAGGGTCGACGTAAGCATTCCCTACACCGCTATTAATGATACTCGTATATGCCAAGTCTCGATCAATTAAGGCAACCGTCTTCGGATACATGTATGAAAAAAAAAAGAAAACGGTACTCAGTGCCAAAATTTTGGAGTACACTTGCAATATCGAGAATGCTACGAAATATTAGACGGTCTTCTACCAGTGAACCAACGTCTATGCTCACTTAATATCTGACTGATTCACCATTTCGTGCCTCGCTTATTTCCCGCCATTGTGCCACCTTTATGTTGAGAGTCGGTGTTTGCGATCGCCTCCTTGTTATACTAGTGCCCTTGTTGGCACGCCTGATTTTCAGTAACATGGAATCATAGAATTTTCTAAATATAATACCAGAGGGAGCTTTGGCGTGCACTGCGTAATGCAATGCCAAGATATAGACGTAGCGAGACCCGTAGGTATTGTCCACCTTCCAGAAGCGTTGTGATTCAAAGAAGATGGAAGGATTAACTGGTCAGCAGTCGAGATCAGTAAGAGACGATTAGAGTATTGGTGGAAGAAAACCTAGGAAGAGATAGATATAACTGGAGTCATTGCATGCATCGGTAACGGTACAGTATAGTGACAGAGATTTTAGATACGAAAGTTAAGGTCGGGATCAGATAGGCAAAATGCTAGACAACGATGCCTCTATCTATATAATGTACAGTTACCTATGCGTGTGACGACTCCGGCTTTATCACTCTATGATCATGATCATGATGTTTACTGGCACCTTTTAACGCGATAGCGTTTAGGGCCCCGTGTCGCAGAAAATACGGCGTCGGCAACCGGCGCGTGATCGCGGGTGGCGGAGAAAATCGCCCAACCACATCGACCGCGCAGGCGCTCCACGTGGTGTGCAAGGTGTTGGTGAACAAAAATTGAATTTCTATGCTTGGAATAGACCGAACAACGGCGCGTGGAGATCCGCTCGAGCGGTGTCCTTCCATCGCGAACGAGTTATAGAAATATCCATATTTGCATACGAGGCTTTAAGAATCGGGAAAGGAGAGATTGTAGGTATGGTTTAGCTGGGAGATCAGGTAGTCAGATTAGGAGCGTTTGCTCCTCGCTGCTCTATTTAGCTTCTGCACGTGCAAATGCGCTACATACAATCTTCATGTTTGCAAACAAGAAAACTGTGACGTCGCTAGCGCCGCAGGCGGGCAGGTAAAAAACAAACACTTTTTTTTCTATTTCTCGTGGAGCCACTTCAATTCGTGGCCTCAACAATATGTGGCTCCCTGCACCAATAGAATCAGGTTCACCATAGGCGACGGTAGGCAGCTATCTGTATGACGTCATGGCCTGGAAATGCTCTATTATAGGCGATGAAAATCACTTAAAGAAAAGCTGGTCGAGGATATCGAAGTTCTAACAGCATATTGACACAAGTACATTGGTAGACGTTTTTCCGGTGACCGTTTGTCGCCGTCTAACCACCGTTACAATGTTATCATCACTCGGCGCAGCACGCTCCCGGCTATTTATAGATGACACATGGTACATTCCAGCGTATTCGCTGGTTCTCGCGCGTGTTCTGGAATATACGCCACGATTCGCGTCACGCGTGCGCAATCCGATTAGATATACCTCGCTATGAAATCGGCGACAACATTCTGGGGGAAAAAAATGTTGCCCGTTCGCCTGGGTATGTGCCGTTGGGTATGTACCCCAAGGGCCGCTGGTCATATGACAATGGGTATGCGCCTGTCTTCAATGAACCTCCTTGACGCCAACTTAGGTCACTGGCTATTTCTGACTGGTTATGTTGCGTTATACAAGAGACAGAAAGAGAGCGGTGTGGATCAGAGAGCAAACGGGGATAGCCGATATTCTAGCTGACATTAAGAAAGAAAACAAAATGGAGCTGGGTAGGCCATGTATTGCGTAGGGTAGATAACCGGTGGGCCATTAGAGTTACTGAATGGGTGTCAAGGGGGAAGGGAAGCGCAGTCGAGGACGGCAGAAAACTAGGTGGGGTGATGAAGTTTGGAAATTTGCAGGCGCAAGTTGGAATCAGCTAGCGCGAGACAGGGGTAAATGGAGACCGCAGGGAGAGGACTTCTTCCTGCAGTGGACATAAATATAGACTGATGATGATGATAGGTGCGGACTTCGCGGCGCCGCCGTTAGACGGCGCAACGTGCCTAGAGGCCGGGAAGCGCGAGTGAGGATCCCGACTTCACCGCACGCCTCATGCACGACGCGTTTCGGCTATTCGCCATACAACGATAGTCATCGTAGATTATTTCAGCTCGAATATTTTACTGCTTCTTTCCAGTGGTCGCAAAGAACAAACCGCGGGCGCTGAGATTCGGCCAAATGGCACGTATACATGCGTACTCAATGATGCGCTATGTTTCACTTCAATGTGCTTAGTATACTGCTACACACGATCGGTTTGCTAAATTCGCTAACGTGTTTCGAGGGATGCTCAACGTGCTCCGGCCGGTTCGTCAGCAGTGGCCAATGAATAGTTTTTCTTTGCTCGTAACACCTGCGGCCACTAATTAAGTTGCGCACGTGATGAAAATGTCGCCCCACAACACGTGACCCGTCGTTAGGCAGACTCGGCCCAGTTGTGTTTGGTTCCAGGTAGGTTTTAATCGATGCGTACTTGTTCGGGTACTTGCAAAACCAAATCAGCAGACTTCAGTGAATCTTTCTGCACTGAAACCATAGACTGTGACAGCTGCAGCACCTTCACGACAGTTCACATTGAAATTCAATGGATTTTTCTTATTTTAAGTGCTTATTGAAGGCTACATAAGCTCAATAAAATTTCTACAGAATGTCGTCAAGAAGACTTTTGTTAGGGCAGGCCCTCGCAGCACCCACTTGCATCGTCTCATTAAGAGCAAGTCTTTTACGATGCAGGCAACGTCGTCTTTCGTCAGATAGCTATTGCAAGTTAACTGTAGCCTCCGAAACTCACGCACGGAGATGGAACCACTCTCTGAATCTGTGTGGGGCGCAAAGCCAAGCACAAGTCACACCAAGTGTTTAACCTGCGCCACAGCTCAGTCGCGTGATGCCATTTTTTTTTTTTTTTCATACGCATTCACACGATTCGCTTCTAACGTTTAGTAATACTGGTGGTCCTCCATATTACCTGTTCATGCTTCTGGTTCCACACTGTAGTCTCTGGAAATCTCAAATGTGCGAGATAGGCATGCCGTAAAGCTCGCGATCTACCTTTGTTTTCGTGAAACTGCGGCTTATGTGAGAAGTGTGTATTCTGCGCAGGAACTTCCACTGAGTTGGATACACTTGTAGGATGCGTGTGTGTGTGTTTACCGGAGTTATGAGTGAGTGTGTGGATGTTATCCAGACGTTATCAGAGGATGTTACCCTTACAGTATATTTTTGTTTTGTTTGTCATGTATTAAAAAAAGAAAGGAACCGCCATGGCGCATCGGTCAGCTACGTATGTAGCTGCCAAATGGTCATATCCGCACGGAGATGAGTTCGAATCCTGTTGACAGTGGGTAAAGTTTCGTTTTTCCTTGTTTTTCCGAGAGTGCAGCTGAGAATTAGGAGGTGGCCTGGCGGCGAGTAAACAATGGCGTTTGGAACTTAACAAACGCGCTTTCGAGCTTTTAATTGCTGTCGCAGTAAAACGTGCAGTGCAATACAATATTACATTACAATATTTATATTTTTATGCGACACAGTGTCTGCCGATAGGACAGAGAAAAAAGCAAATGACAAAAGTAAACAACGCAGACTCTCCGACACTTCAGATTCACTTAGCGATTGAGATTAAAAGTGAGCAATTATTATCCTTGGCTTCGCTTCTGTTACGAACTTTTTTGTAAGCGATTCTTTCGTTTGTCTACGTTTCGTTGAGCACCTTTTGCAATAAAGAAAGGTGAAATACTTCCACTGATCTTTATGCGCATTTAAATCATGTGCTGCTGCTGTTTAGAGCATTTTTTTTGTTTCTGTTGGGACGGATGCTTTAAAAGTAATAAACGGTCATGCACATTTTTTGTAACGGGGCTGTTGCTTTGTCAAGCTGCGTTAACCACATATTTTCTCTTCGTCCCGGTCTATCTTGTACGAAAACAAAATGAATAAAGGTAATTAATGAATTAATGAATTCATTAATTCATTCTCGCTACCAATACGCGCAATGTCATACGCCAGGGATAGGCGACTTCGATCGAAGAACGTTACAGACATTTATCCGGGTGCAGTACGCAAACATCGCGCATTTCACGGCGGCCTCGATCATCTTCTTAAGTGGACAAAGATACTTACGAAAAACAAGTACTTCATTGTTTATTCTTTCTCTCTCTCCGCGTTGTGCACCCGTTACAGCAAGTGGTTTCGTTACGAGGCAGATACCGCGCTTCTCAGCTTGTCCGAGCTGCATCCGAGCACAGCACTTCTATACTATCCGCCATAATCGACGCATGTTCCTGCATACTACACAAGTTCTACTGATGCCCGCTGAGATTTCTACCGGCCTGGTCGTATACAGCCACTTCGGGGTTGAGATTACAAGCTGCGCTGCTGGCTGTTCTTGGCGAAGATTCATCACGATCGCCGGAGTCCGGCTTCGCGTTTCCGCCGGCACCCTGGTCGTACAGTACACGGCCTCCGACATTTGCGCGAATCTCTGAGGCCATGTACGGTTCATAGAGTGTCCTGCTAAACTCACTAGAGAGAACTCTGGCGCTGCAATCGTTCTAGCTACCATCACAACGACGGTTAGCACGTGAACTTGCCTAATAGTGGACTCGCGGCTTCAAACATTCTTCCGACGTTATTTTAATCCCGCTTCATCTTTCTAAGACAGGCACTTAGGCATCCGTGTACTTGTGTAATTATTGCGAATCGTTGCACTTGTAATGTTTTGTTCAAGATGGTCAATTTTCAAAGTGACAAACCCTTTCGGAGTCAGAAGGACGAAGCTTAGGGAAGTTCATGTACTAACCCATCATTCACGCGCATCATCATCATCAGCTCCCGCAGACAATCGCGCTAGAGTAATTATCGTTGGGAACTCTATGATGTGCCTCTTCTATAGGCTCCGACGCAGGATGCGTCGCTGGCTATTCTCTAGGTGAACTTCTATACCGGGTGTTTCAGCGAACACTTTTAAAAAGTGTTTCAAGGCTGCCTGTGGCAGATAGCACTATTCTAGTTCATGAGCTCGTCTACTCGAAGAGGCGGACATTACTTGCACAAAAAATTGAAATGCTTGATCGATTAATTTACAAAATTTACTAATTCAGTTGCCAATGCAATTCTCCGCAAAGTTCGGGAATTATTATCTCGAAACTGGTGTTACCCTGAGAATCCCTTGCCAGTGGATCCTCCTTGCGAACTCCACGGCTAGAATTTGTAAACTACAATATGGGCCATAATGTAATTAGTTTAAAACTTAATTAGTGGTTTCTTGTTAATTAGTCGATTATGCATTTAATTTTTTTGTGCAAGTAATGACCGCCTCTTCGAGTAGACCAGCTCATGAACTAGAATTGTGCCATCTGCCACAGGCAACTTTAAAACTTTTTGAAAGTGTTCGCTGAAACACCCGGTACAGCGTCCACGCCGCCACATGCCGCTGGTCTTCGCAGGCTGGCACCGCATGAGGAAAGTTCAGGAAGTCTCGTTAACCGATTCGTTGTAAAACAAAACGCTGTCTATATACCACAGAGGCTGGGATCAGAACTGATGCCCCATAATGGCAAAGTGCAGCTGAGAGCCGCACACGTGTTGACCACTGCGCTATCGCGCTGGTTTGGCTCTTGGTACTTTGTACGAAAGATGATAGGGGGCTCGTCGTTAGGGCCACGGTGTTTAAGGCACAAGAAGACAGCGGTGTGAATTACAGAGCAAACGGGGGCTATAGCCGGTGTTGTAGTTGAGATTAGGAGAAGAAATGGTCTGGCTGCGTGATATGTGGGGCAGATGACCGATGGTCTATTAGAATTACACAAGGGGTGTCAAGATGGGGAAAGGGCAGTCGAGGACGGCAGTCAATTAGGCGGGGCGATGAAGTTAGGAAATTTGCAGGCGCACGCTGGAATCAGCTCGCGTAAAACAGGGATGATTGGAGGTCGCGGGGAGAGGCCTTCGTCCTGAAGTGGAGATGAAAATAGGCTGATGATGATGATGATGATGACACAGTTTTATATTTACTGGAAGGTGATTGACCGACACTGCGAGGGGGGAAAAAGTGAAGGGAATGTCTTCTAGAAAAGTTCGTTTGTCCAAGGCTGGCTGTGTGACGTGACGCTCCCTCCTAGCTTACTTTCCTCCTCTGTGCAGTTGGGACGTGGACGCGCTGACCATTACGACATCGCGGCCACTTTGGCGCTTGGTACCTTGTATGAGAAATGAATAGGCGTAATGTAAATAGGCAGTAAGACAGCGGTGGATATTAGAGAGCAAACGGGGCAGCCGGTATTCTATAACTGAAATTGAGAGGCAGAAATGAAGTTTGGGCAGGTGACGTGATGCGTATAGGGCAGATAACCGGCGCTCTACATTAGAGCGATACAGTATGGGTTCCAAGAGAAAAGAAGCGCAGTCGAGGACAAGCAGAGTTGGTGTGAATGAAATGAGTAAATTTGCAAGCATATAGGATGAGGTGTCAGCTGGCGCAAGACGGCTAACTGGAGGTAGCTGGTTGCGGCGTTCGTCCTGCAGCGGCCATAAATACAGAATGATGATGACGATGACTTAGCTCGCATCACGCTGACTAAGAGTACGTGGTGGCTTCCGGACCACATATCCGAGACTGTCACGGAGCGTTCAAGCCGAAATATCACTGCAGATTCATACGGTATAAGACCATTTTTTGCTGTTTACATAGACAATATACTGTGCCTCACACATGACGTGTGATGCTGTGGAGGCTAGCAAGACTTCTTGCAGTACCTGCGTTCACACCACGGAATTCGTTCTTTCTTGTTTTGTTTTTCTTCTGTTTTTTAACAGCAATTGTGTGAAATTGGTCTGCGTTTAGTCCCAGTAACAAATGTAACGGTTTTAAACCGGAACAATGTGCAGACTGCGTTATACAACTATTCTAGATCATTTTGCTTTTTCTTCTCGGGTTTTTCATTTGCAGCCCGTCGCGGCAGCATCACGCGCTGCAGGTTCGCGCTCGCGCAAACCTGTGCGCCCGCTAATCTTGACGATGGAACGCGCGGAGTCGTACATTTTGATTTCCGAACTTCTTGCGTAGCTTCCACGGCACTGCACTGCTTAGTATGAACCGGAGTACAGCCTTTCAAGCTTCCGGTTTCCTCACAGCTGGTAAATCGACAACGGCGAGCCGCGGTAGAGCGGCAAAGCAGAAACATGCAAGCTTTAGTTCTACTCTGCCGCCAATGGCAAATTTACAAATCAATGTCGTTTTACGTTTCTCGAAAAAATAACAAACATCAGTGCTTGAGACATGGCGTGCGTTTCTTTTATTCGAAAACATAGAAAGAAGCATTTGATAGGCCGTGCCAACTTTCAAACGCGCTTTTTGTGTCAGTGTATATACAAGCAATGTTAGAGGTCGGGCTAGTTTGTGTACGAAGTATGTATGTTGCGTTATGTAATGTTATGAGCACTTTGTATGTTTGCGCTTGCGTAAGTCGTTCCCGCTCCGTCCTGTTCATTGTTGCCGCGCAAAGTTGTTTGAGCAGGTCTTCATTGACTTCTTCATCGCATCGGCACGCACCTTAAAAATTATGAGCGCAAGATATATCCTGGGCAACCTCCGTCGAAGCTCTGGTTTCCAGTGAAGTTTTTCTTAGAATACTTTTTTTTTACCCATTGCGGTAGCTTCGTAACTTGAAACGCACTCAAACAATTTGTCCAGAAGGTCGTTCCTTTTTACCAACGTATCCGTAGAACGTGCCCAAACTTTAAATAAATCGAGATTTCTATTCCTAAAGTGCCCAGCTGCTGCTGACACGAGTTCATTTTCCTGACCGAATATGGCACTGAACTTCAAGCCCCAACAATCTGAGCTGCAGAAAAGAGCGCCCCTTACCGTCTACAATGTATATCTCTCTCTCTCTCATCGGTCTCGCCCCTGTGCCGTCCTCGACTGCGCTTCCCTTCTCTTGGTATCTATTCTGTAACCCTATAGTATATATATATAATGGTCCACCGGTTATCCATCCTACGCATTACATGGGCTGCCCAGCTCCATTTCTTACGCTTAATGTCAACTAGAATATCGTCTACCCCCGTTTGTTCTCTGATCCACACCGCTCTCTTCCTGTCTCTCAACGTTACTCCTAAGATTTTTCGTTCCATCGCTCTTTGTGCGGTCCTTAACTTGTTCTCGAGCTTCTTTGTTAACCTCCAAGTTTCTGCCCCATATGTTAGCACCGGTAGAATGCAATGATTGTACACTTTTCTTTTCAACGACAGTGATAAGCTCCCAGTCAGGATTTGGAAATGCCTGCCGTATGCACTCCAACCCAATTTTATTCTTCTGTAAATTTCTTTCACATGATCAGGGTCCCCTGTGAGTAATTGACCTAGATAAACATATTCCTTTACAGACTCTAGAGGCTGACTGGCGATCCTGAATTCTTGTTTTCTTGCTAGGCTATTGAACATTATCTTTGTCTTCTGCATATTCATCTTCAACCCAATTCTTACATTTTCTCGATTAAGGTCCTCAATCATTTGTTGTAATTCGTCTCCATTATTGCTCAATAGGACAATGTCAGCTGCAAAGCGAAGGTTGCTGAGATATTCGCCGTCGATCCTCACTCCTAATCCTTCCCAGTCTAAGAGCTTGAATACTTCTTCTAAGCATGCAGTGAATAGCATTGGAGAGATTGTGTCTCCTTGCCTCACCCCTTCTTGATAGGTACTTTCTCTTGTGGAGAACGAAGGTAGCTGTGGAATCCTTGTAGATATTTGCTAAGATATTCACGTATGCCTCCTGTACTCCTTGATTACGCAATACCTCTATGACTGCTGGTATCTCTACTGAATCGAATGCCTTTTCATAATCTATGAAAGCCATATAGGGAGGTTGATTGTACTCCGCATATTTCTCGATTACCTGATTGATGACATGGATATGGTTCATCGTAGAATATCCCTTCCTGAAGCCAGCCTGTTCTCTTGGTTGGCTGAAGTCAAGTGTTGCCCTGATTCTATTGGAAATTATTTTGGTGAATATTTTATACAATACTGAAAGCAAGCTAATGGGTCTGTAATTCTTCAATTCTTTAACGTCTCCCTTCTTATGGATAAGTATAATATTGGCGTTCTTCCAGCTCTCTGGTACACCTGAAGTTGTGAGGCATTGCGTATAAAGGGCCGCAAGCTTTTCAAGCATGATATCTCCTCCATCTTTGATTAAATCTACTGTTATTCCATCTTCTCCAGGCGCTTTTCCCCTGGTCATGTCTTTCAAGGCCCTTCTAACTTCATCGCTAGTTATAGAAGGACATATTAGAAAGATTTTAACTGCGCTATGAACAGGGACAGAGGAGGACGAAAAAGACAACACGTGCGCAGTGTTGTCTTTTTCGTCCTCCTCTGTCCCTGTTCATAGCGCAGTTAAAATCTTTCTAATATGAACTTCAACCAACTAGCCCAACTTGGTGCACTACTATTATAGAAGGAGCTTCTGTATCCGGTTCATCACTATTTCGAATGAAGGTAGCTTGGGTGTTTTGGGAACTGTACAGGTCAGTATAGAATTCTTCCGCTGCTTTTACTATGTCATCTAAATTGCTGATGATATTACCATGCTTATCTTTCAGTGCATACATCTAGCCTTGTCCTATGCCTAGTTTTCTTCTTACTGATTTCATGCTGCGTCCATATTTTACGGCTTCCTCAATTTTTCCCACGTTATAACTTCGAATATCCCTTACTTTCTTCTTGTTGATCAGTTTTGACAGTTCAGCGAATTCTATCTGATCTCTTGAGTTGAACACTTTCATGTTTTGTCGTTTCTTTATTAGGTCCTTTGTTTCTTGGGAGAGCTTCCCTACAGGTTGCTTTGGTGCCTTACCTCCCACTTCAATTGCTGCTTCTGAGATCAGCCTAGTTACGGTTTCATTCATTACCTCTATGTTATATTCACCTTCCTGTTGTAAAGCTGCATATTTGTTTGCGAGCACCAGCCTGAATTGGTCTGCTTTCACCCTTACTGCGTCGAGGTTGGCCTGTTTCCTCTGGACTAATTTCACTCTTTCTCTCTTCAAATTGAGAGCAATCCTAGACCTCACTAACCTATGGTCACTGCACTTTACCTTACCTAACACTTCTACATTCTGCACTATGCTTGGATCGGCACTATGCTTGGATCGGATGTATATGTCTCTCTTTCTCATCGGTCTCGCACCTGTGCCAACATACCCGTGCACTGTACGGGAGGGGGGGGGGGGGGGGTTATTTTGTAAGAATCTACCTAGTGGACTGTCCACTTCAGCTGTACGTCGCCATTGGTTCAGGCCTTAATGCCTGCAATCATTAACTACTACCTGTGCTTTGAGCCGGTGAGTCAATTCTCTTCACGAAAAAAAAAAAAGGAAGCGAAACATAGCTGATTGTACAATAAACGGATATTTAAGTGCTCTGATTATGAGAACGCACTAGAAAATTTCCGAAGCGCCACGCCGTCACCTTGACTTTCTTTCAATAGAGTATGCCGCGCCTTGGAAAAGCACTGGGCAACCTAGAATATCCATTTTATCGACAGTTACGTGCAACTTTCGACTGAACGCGAAAGCAGTTTTATGTTCTATAATATAAAGATAGCGCTATCGCTTATTCTTGTATACATAACAGCATGTTTCAATAAGGCGCCGATATATGCCAAGTTGTCGGGCAGGAAAACTATCACGCCCCTTTGAGGGCGAACTGCAGACGCAATTGCGACAGGCAGAAGGATCCCCCGTTTCCTCTGCTAAATGTCTACACCAGCACTTCGCGCCACGTTTCTGTCACTTGCAGTGTGCTGACACCATACAACAATTAGTTAGACCACTGATTCACTGATATTCCCTCTAACGTGTATTCCAAGCTCATTGTACGTCAAAAAGAAAAAAAAGGAATCTGGCTGCCCAAATTAAAACAATTCTGCCTTTTCCAGTATGCCAGATAGCGTTCCAACACTTGCAACTCCAGGTTTTGGCACTCCACGTACACACATTTGCCTAATGTTCGTTCTTGTGGCTTCAAACCACTTTACGGACTTTGCAAGCTCACCAATATCAACAAAGTGTTGCGTGATAAGTGCAACAATTACCAGCGAGTGCGCGGCGCCTGATTCTCTTGCTGTGCCTGGAAAACAATTTATTTCCCAGAAATTTAGAAAGACGATAGCGTAATTGAACGACTCCACAAGACGCGTTTGAAGCCACAAGTCCCATGCAGTTCATCCATCCTTCGCATGATGGATGAACGATCGCTGCACCAGCGTTCGCCGAAGTAAAATGTTTGTAGAAAAGCCTATTGCGCTCTTATAACTGCCTCACGTGCCGCACGTGCGCCTAGATGCTCAGTGCGATTGCTCCACGAACTGCCGTCGCGCTCTGGCTATAACACACGGCTCGCAAACGAAATTACATTTTGACGTCCACTACCATTCGACTGACTACGCAGCTGAACTCGTTTATAAAACGGTTGAGGGCACTGTATAGTTCTAGTAATATATGGCGTGTGAATACTCTCTATTAAAATTTGCAACAGGAAAAACAGAGAAAGCTCTTCAGTGAAATTCAGAAAGTTCTGCCGGCGTGTATGTAGCTGCACTCACATGCAGTTTCTCATAAGGAAAGATATTGGAGACACAAAGGCCCTAATAAGAGAGCTGGTGACAAAAGGAAAACTAATTACAACAACTTTCCTGTCGGCTGAGAAATATGATATGCAACTTTCTACGAAGCATCCCTTGACATTCAAGCGTGAGATGCATATACAATTACGAATCGTAAGCTCGAACCACGTCCGTGGACAGCGATTTGGCCGAAGTATTTTCTTTTAACCCGAAACAAACATCCTCAGCAACGGTAGCGTTTACGATCGTATAACTGGCTACGGCCGTTTTAAGTAGCAACGGTCGGTTTGCAGGCAACCGGGGCGTTTAAGCCCGCAGCCGCCTGTGGAAATAGACCCTAAAGAATCTGCATTCCACGACTGCAGTACAGCGAACGCTTCAGCCAGCGTGACCATGATACAAAAGACTGGCTGAGATATGCCTGCGACGATCCAGTCCCCCTTTCTTACTTTCGCCCACATGCCTTCTGCAAAGGGGGCAAGTATCCAAAATAAAAAAAGCAATGAAAAAAATAGGCAGAACTCAACTCACAATGACTGTCGACGGTAACGCGTTTAGCATCCAATCAATATAGGTGACACAAGTTATGACGCGTGCATTGCAGCGGGGCTATCTTTCGTGCTTCTCTAAAAACACTTGGCGCCATCTAGCGCCGTCGCCGCGAAGCCTGCGAGTGGCCTCCGAAATGCGTGGCGCGCCGCTTCATGCGAACGGCGAGAGGCTCATTGAAAGCTCAAACATACTCAGTGCATTCATGGCGCAGCTCGCTAAAGCGTTGGCGCGAAAGACGGTTCATCGAAAAGCGGCACATACACAGTGCATGTCTGACGCAGCCTGCTAGAGCGTCGGGTTGCTGTCCTTGAGGAACCCTTGTGACGTGGGTTCGATTGTGACGTGGGCTCAGCATCGAAGAAATTTAAGGGATCTTCTTTTTTTTTTGTCATTGTAGAGCGGCACACTCCCAATGATGCCCCAAGCTGGCGTCGAAGACGTTCATTGACTTTTTTTTACCTATACTCCGATCGTCCCCTTGTTATTTCCACTGCTGATTAATTAACGCTCCCGTCAGCTTAGAAGCCCAGCGCTTCAGGAAAGGGGCGGATTTCTACGGTTCTGGCTGGACGGATATCTTTGCATCCCACTACAAGGTGCTGAGTCGTCTGAGAAAGTGGATGGTGGCGCCGCCACTCGACTGAAATGGTCACTGCGCTTCTCGCCGTCAGTTCGAGTGCAATAGTGAAGGTGCGCTATTCAAGCGACTCCTCATCGTAAAGGGGAATCCCCGATGAACGATATCGAATTGCGCAGCGGCCTTTTGTAGCCAAGGGGTGGCGCTGTGCTCCAGACAGGTGGAGTCGAGGAGGGACAGTCGAGCTGATGCACGTTTGTGAACGTGGGAGCGGAACTGCAAGCGTCATAACTTTGTGTAAAGCTTACCTTTGCTGTCTTGAATCACTGCTGAAGACGACACCCTGCTGAAGACGAGGTTGCTGCAATTGAATGAAAAGAAACGTAAACGTGACGTTTCACCGATAGCAACAAGACCATGCAGTTCTTCAGACAATGCTTTTGTTTTTAAAACTAATGGCTATAGTGCGGAATGTTCACATCTTATGCTACCACTTATACTTCAAGTCATCACTGCCTGTGTCATCAAGATTACATGTAAAAAGACATCCGGTAATGATTATCATTTGACTGCGAATAAGATTAGAAACGATGACCATACCTACGACGAACACAGTTTATCCATGTACAAGACACTGGATCGTATTTAAAAAAATATTTATTTATTTATTTATTTATTTATTTATTTATTTATTTATTTATTTATTTATTTATTTATTTATTTATTTATTTATTTATTTATTTATTCTACTCTCATATACAGCGTAACTTGGAAACTGAACTCTAAGTTTCATTTAAGGTATGGAATAGGCATATTCCAACGTTTATCCCGGGTTTGATATTGCCACAGTGGTGCGCAATAAAATTACTCGTAGTTTCAGAAGAGTTCATCATAAAAATCAGGCCAATAAAATTTATTAAACCGAAATTATCAAATGATGAGTCTTCATGCAAGGATTGAAGCCTGTCGTGCGAAGTGTTCATAACTTCTTCCACACTGAAGAACTCCAGAACCATCTCTGCGGAGCAGTGAGTTGATTGCCTAAAATTGAGCAATAACTTTATTTATTTTTATTTATTTCGAACTACTGCAGGCCATAAGTTGGCCCAAGCAGGCGCGGTTATACCTCACAAGACTACGAGTGATTAAAAAAAAATGACGGTATAGCGAAACAAAATGTCAAGTCAGTAACACATGAAGACACAGACTAATAAAAGTGGCATTTCAGTGCAGCTACAAAGTCGTTATTTTGAGAAATATCGCGCGGTAAGGAATTCCATTGTTCTACAGAAACGACGTGTTGAAAGGCTGCGGATTATTTTTGACCACCTGAGCTTGTTTAAAGTGCATTTAAAGTTCGGTGCACAAGCGTTTTTTTCGATCCGCCCCCATCGGAAAGCGGCCCGCGTGACCGGGAGTCGAACTTGCGACTATATACCTGCTCAGTAGCACAATGCCGTAGGCACAGAGCCAGCGCGGTATACGAGTAATAAGTTTACAATTATTTACAATAAGTTATAATAATTTCGCCCTGAAAGAACCTGGGGCCGTGTTATTTAAACAAAGCTGACCAAGTTGAGGACTCCTTTGTTTGCATTCCGTGTACGTTTTGGAAGGAGAGAGAGACAGAAGAAAGGGGAAAGGCAGGGAGGTTAACCAGAGCGGAAGATCCGGTTTGCTACCCAACGCTGGGGAGAGAGGGGAAGGGGGGACGTAAAGTGACAGGAAAGTAGAGATAGAGAAAGAAAGTGAGCACAGATACACAATCACAGTCGGTCACTATCACCGCATGCAATCACTGCACAGCACAGTAGTAGCACATGTATACGTAATGGAACGCGCCGCCAGTAACCAGGCAGCTGGATGCCATTCCCGTAAGCACTGTACGCGGTTGTCTTGCATCGACGCCAGGTGCCGTTGCGTTCCTCTGTCTCTGAGACCTGGCTAACCGGAGGCGCGCTTGTTGAAACACTTCTTACTAAGCATATAGCGCGCTAACAACTCGCACTGCTGCGCTAGTTAGTACTTAACTAGAGTTCATATTATCGCACCAACAAGGGCAATGTCATAGCTTCTTCGTCGCTGTGGTGTTGTCCCCGTTCGCGCGGTGTAACTTCTATAGTGTGCGATACGTAGAATGCGTCTCGCACGCACTCAGCTTTAGATAACTATGCGCAGCTATGCGACAACGGGTTTACAGGAAGATGGATACTAAAAGTGATCAACAATGGTCTAAGAAGGGAAGCCTCAGCCGTGCACTAACGTTTCGACTAGGGCACTCGCCACTACGAAGAACCATTCGCTCCGGGCTGACGGAGGCTCAGCTGTGACGAACACGGCACTGGTGTGATGATTAGGTTCGCTTAAGGGTTCGTTTAAACGCGTACATCCGAGGTGCTGCACCTCAGTGCTTTTGATAAAAGACAAGGCTCCTTGCAAACGCACGAAAAATCACTTTATCACTAACGTCGTCTCGCGCACTTGACGTGTCACAACCGCCCATAACAAGTCGCCAAACAGTGCGTGGGTGATTACCTGTGCACGTCTGGAACACGTCGTTATAGCTTTTAAAGGTTTTGCACCGCCTTTCCGCATATGCGACCAACTTTCTCAGCACGACGTTCAGTGGGAGTACACAAGTTCATTGAGGGGCAATGGGCGCCAAAGAGAACAAGAGAACGAGCGGATAACCACGCTACTCGCAACTGAAACGCTTCATTAAAAGGAGACAAATAAATGGTTAGAAAATGTCCTCAAGCAGGCCCATCCCACCACGATGGGTGTGTATAACAAGCGGCTCAACTTCCAGCTCTTTCTTTTTTTTTTTCGAACGCCAAGTGTTCCATTGCCTACTATTAGGACTCTGGGTTCATTGAATTCACGTGTGTTTCTTTCGGCGAGTCATCTTTGCGTCCGGGGTGCAGTCTATGCTTGATCAACTGGCCACACGCCAACGAGCGGCATATGTAAATGTGATAACAGGATACCAACAGCCAGCAGACGATATGCACATTCGTACAGAATAGCGTTTTCCTGCAAACCTATTAGCCTCTCGACACCATTAGCACGGCGTCAGAGCAACACAAGGTAAACTTCCATTTTACATCCGGTCGGGATTCCTGAGCGTCTATTCTAACGGAACACGTACGCCGCGTTACATGGCCAGAGACAGCGCCACGGGCGAGCTGCCAACTGTGTTGCCTGCCCGCCCAGGAGTGGTAAAAACTTTCACACACATTAGCGCCAGCGCGCACACAGCGTGATATAGCGGGCGTGATAGGAAAGCGTGAGATAGTGGGCAAATACAGGCAGTCGCCCACACGCGATATGTGTTTCATAGTCCAACCATTACGACAAAGCAGACACTGCAATAAATAGGCTTGTCAATAGAGAAGTTGAAGTCGTATGAAGTCGAAGTTTTTTCATTATTATCTTTACCGCAAAGATTCTACGACTTATGCGAACAGCTTCTACCCAAGAGTGTTCTACCCAAGAGGTTATAAAACGAGATCAATCACAATACAAACCGCATTCCAACAATAAAATGACATATATGAGTGAAAGTTTGCTTTTTTTTCGTAAGCTCAATTAATTGTGGGATTTATTGTTAGTGAGTGTTTAGACAATGCTGTGGGTCCCATGAATACCTTTCGCGGTTAGTTGCGGCAAAAAAGAAAGCGGAAGTTAGTGCGTTCGTCGCTTCTATGGGCGACTTGCGGAGAGAAACATCCGCGAAGCATGGTTCTAGGTTTTTATAGGTCGTATAGAGGTCGATGACGGTCAGAGCTTCACGGCGATCAGCGTGGTGCCTATTGCGTATATGCTTTAGTATAAGCCCATAGTATTTTGTGCCGAGTCAACACCATGATGAGCATCCCAGTGGCTCATCTACTACGCTATTACATTTAACATCAACGCCTTAATCCTTTAACGCCAACTGCCAACACGCGGTGCTCAAGCGGAGCCAATGAAGCCGAGCCACCTGTGACGGCTCCTTCAGATTCCCTAAGTCCGATTCCTGCAACAGGCAGACGGGTCACCTTCTGCATATCCCCTACCTGTGTCCATCTTTTTTAACGCGATAGTGTTAAGGGCCCCGTGTCGCAGAAAATCAGGCGTCGGTATCGGCGTGTGGCGTCGGCGTCCGCGGCTGAGAAAATGATCCCGAACCACCCCGACCACGCAGGGCCTCCGCGTGGCGCAGAGGCGTTAGTGAACTAATTGAATTTCTCGAAGTGTGTCGAAAAAATCGTGAGGTACGATTTAACCACAACCTACAGGCATGACAGCGTCGTATTGTAATTTGAATGTACAAGAAAACATGATTCCGTTACGAGGAAACTCAAACGCAAACCACTTATCCGTCGTCTTCTTCCATAGCTGGCTCCGTTGCCGCTCATCATTCCAGCGTAGAATTTCACTTCTCTTCTGTCGTCGTAATGGGGAGGCTGCGTTTACGGGGGCATGAGCCATTGCTTAAGGAGGTGTGTCCGCCTTACGTGACGGACAGATTTAATAACAGAGGTGATACGCGAATGTGTGTGCGTACCTATCGTCACGATGAGCACCGATCAGGACAATAAGTATGTTCGTAGCTTTGTTCAAAATTCTGTGTCACCTCTATGTCGTGCGCTAAACAGCTTCGCTGGTCATCCACCTTCACAGAGTGGAATGGCTCTGGATTTTTCTTTTCTCTTACCCGTATGTAAGGAGTTCCTCGTGCCTGTTAGACGGCGCCGTATTCTCCGCCTCTTAATTCATACATTAGTTCAAAAAGTGGCAGAGAAGGACTACAGAGAAAAGACTATAATGACAAAGTTCTACAAGCTCTATAAAGTATTTGTCAAAGTGCCCATTGCCATCGTTAGAGATGTCGTTATACGCGAGTTTACACCTGCGACACGCCGTCTCTCTATTCTTCAATCGCGCGGGAGGTTCCGATATAGAGACGCCGCACACTCTTCGACAACAGCCACGGCCCCGTACGCGTCGTAAATCAAACTCATTTTCCTCGCTGCATATCGCCGTCCCTCAAGCCTGATTCCGAACGAGGAAAAAAAGAAAAAAAAAGAGAGAGAGAATAAGTCGCGACGAACCGAATGTGGCCATACATCCTGCTCTGACCTCAGGGTCCAATAAGATAAAAAGAAAGTGGAGGTGCTCAAACGGCAGAAGTCAGACATCGTTACCGCAAACAGATTCGACGCGACGGCAGGAGTCGACGAGACGGCGTTACCGTGTAGCACCCCTGCGAAACAGGCATGTATACGCCGACTTCTCCCCGGTCACTCGCAAAACAAACCTGACGATAATAACGAGCGAGCATGAAGGAGAAGGCCAGAAAGGAGGTAAAAAGACAAAAAATGAAAAACAAGAAGAAGCGGGTCGGCTGGGGCAACGAAAGGATGTGGGAGGTTGGGGGGGGGGGGGGGGGGTAGAAGCACACACATTCGGCGAGAAGATAACGAACCTTTCACGCAATCGGCCTCAAAAACCAAACTCCTCTCGCGGTAGGGGCGGCATGCCACCGCGCACGCTACCGGGTGCCCGCACCTGCGCCTCGCGAGCACGTGCCCGCGAGGGAAGGCCAACCGAGAGACCGAGTATGAGAGAGAGAGAGAGACAAAAGGAAAAGGCCGACGGGGTGAGGAGGGTGACGGCTGCTTCCAGCGGCCATCGTTGCCTCTCGCAGCGTCCTTCTCGGTCACAAACGCGCGGAGGGGACGGCGAGCCGCGGGGGCCATGGGTGCGCGCTCCGTAATTTGCATACGCGTTCGCGTCACGCGTAGTGAAAAAAAAAATAAGTTCCGGGGTATCGCGGAAGGCGGGCGAGAACGAGCGAGAATGCGGGTAACCATGGGGAAGAGGGATGCCGCCGCTCTCTTATATACAGAAGCGGAAGAGAGAAAGACATCGGCAGCAGAGAGACAGGGCAGAGAAAGACATTCGAAAAACTGTACGCGGATAGACGAGAAAGTCCGGCGTCGAGCATGCAAGAAGGGCTCGCTCGAGACGTTTCTGTTATACGTAGATATACAGCGAACACTCGGGAAGAGAGTGATGCGAGGAACAATCGTACTACTGGTACGTCCGCGGCTTCGAGTGGGGGAAATACAGAGGAGAGGAAACCCCCACAGAGAACACCTTCGAAACACTCGCTGCCTTACAGTTTACTTTGTTTACCTTTTTTTTTATTTTTTTTTCTTGCAAGCGGTCTCGAAGGCGATAGAGAATGGACACGCAAGCGGAGTCGAGCCGCAAGAACGGAAACCGAAGCAACGACAAAGAGCTTCAATAAGGCGCGCGCGCGCCGTGAAATCCGGCCACGTGTACACGCGGTCTCAGAAGCTTCGCGATTGAAAACGCAAATGAACGAACGAAAACGAATACACGCGTCTAATAAAATAGGAGAGACGAAAAAGGACAGCCGAAGGCAATGGCGGGTATGACGAGCAGGTCGGACGCGTGTTCGAACGAGAAGCCGTAGAGAACCGAACAGCGAAGTACGGCTTAAGGTGTCTAGAAAGTGCGCTGCTAAGGAGGGGCGGGTGTAAGGCAGGAGGGGGAGAGAGAGATCAGAGAGCGAAGGACAAGAGAGGGAGAGAGATGAGGGGGGGGGGGGGAGATTGGAAGCGGGGGAGGAGCTCACACTGATTTGAGCCGGCGCACGTGGCGGAGTCATAAAGCAAGACAGAAGAAGCAACTTAAGGCAGCACGGCAGTAACAACAACAACGGCAGCGGTAGCGCTCTGGCGCGCTGCGAGGAATGCGCCCGGTAACAAGCGGCGCGCGAGCCACGCGTCACGGAGCGCAGCGTGGAGCCGAGACTAAAAAAGAAGAAAAAAACACGCGCCGGACTTACTCGATGATGAATCAAGATCAGCAGCGACAGCAGTAGCGAAACGAACGCTCAGGGATCGGGAGGGAGGATTGTGCGGAGCAGGGACAGGCCGATTAGAATACGACTGAGAGCCGGGGAATGTCGAACGGACGAGACTGCGGCAGCAGCGGCGGGGAGAGGTCGGGAGGAAGGCATGGAGGAGTCTGGCGAAGAAGAAGAAGGCATGGCAAGGTCGATAGAGGGAGGGCGCTTTGGAGGGGGAGAAACTGTTATACATGCAAAGAAAAAGCGAAACTCCATTTTCGATGAAGGCTCCGCCTTTGTCTTCTCGCGTAGTACTTCGCGCGCACGGCACCTGGATTCCAAGATAGACTCGTTCTAATATAGGTGCGAGGATGGCGCCGTGGAAGTCAATCGCGCGCCGGGTGACGTATCGCAGCCGAAGGTGTTATGGAAGCCTCTGCCGATAAAACATCTGTGCGTTTCAGGCCGTGCTTGCTGGAACGAAACTAGTTTCATCAAACACGATCAACATCGATGGCGGTGGACGTGACATCAAGGAAAAACGCAAGGGTCCGATGAAACGACCCAAGTGATCGAAAGCGTAGCGCGAATTCGATTGATCCGCGAGATCAAAGATTAACTGTCGTCTGTCGTGAGCTGCATAAGCGGCCCTTGAGCATTGCAATGATGGTTGCAACGATGAGGATCGCGACAGGTAGGTAGTATACGCTGTCTTTCTACTTCTTCTTCTTCGCTTTCTTTTACACCTCTTCCCACTTTGAAACTTACCAACGTGTCGAGGCTCCACATGGATGCACAGTATGGCCCACTCTTGATGGGAACACCTAACCAGTTTAACGCTAACACAAGAACGATGATTACTCAACTTTTTTTTTGAAAATAAGGTCTCGCATGAACCGCCAGGCAGACGGCTGTCCAAGCGTATGTAGCCCGCAAGCCTTCATGTCATATCCCAGCTGCGATTGATGACTATAAGTCTGAACTGGATGTTCACTATAATAAGAGTGTACTGTACTAGCTGTACGCACCGCCTCTAAGTGGATAGGGCAGCCCGAGATCGAATCTTGCAGAATGAATCGATTCCCATACAAACCGAATCGAATAATAGGCGAGTCTAAAACACCGCCCCCTCCCCCTCCCCTCTGTCTTTCCATCCTTCTCCAATATGCATTTTCCCTCTTATTTCGCTCATTTTTTAATTCCAATCGAGAAAACACGCTGGCCTCTTTCGCCAACATCTACTCGTACGATGAAAAATACGTCCCTGCGTATTTAAAACCGCATACCTTCTTTTCGTTTACAGGCCTCCGTCTAATGAGACCCCGTCGACATTTGTAACCAAAAATAAGTAAACGAGGAAGATTCGTGCAAAATCTAAATCTACGCGGTTCATTTGTGGGGTAGAAAGAAATGAGTCAGGAGCCTCAGAAAATATTAAGATGTGTGCAAGAAGTGGCATAGAATACAATTTTTCGTAAAGCCTCCGCGCAATCTTTTCCTACGCAAATACGAAGCTCTGAATTATCGCGCCATTACTGTCGAAACTGTCGGTGGCGAACGGACGACGTCCCGCGTCTCGTGCGACGGGAATAGTAGGACGAACGGAAGATCCGTGAAAAAGAAGCCGGCAGGGGAAAGGAGGCAGATGAAAGGGGAGAGGAGGAGAGCGAATCTACCGGCAGCGGGCGGCATTTGGTTCTGGCAGCCCCCCCTGCTGCCAAACGAACTATTGTTGTTCGACTTAGTAGTCGGCAAAAATGATTGCGACGGGCGGCGGTTTTTCCGTTTCTGGTTCGCCTTCTCGCCACGTCGAACGCACTCTTCTCTCTTGAACTCTACCCGGTCTTTCAGCTATACCATCTTTCACATTTCTTCTTTTTTTCTCTCTTTTTTCTTTATCCCTGCGTGCGTTTTTACTTGCCCTTGCGTAAGCAGTGGCGAAACGCAGTTTCGGTTGTTGTGTCTGTTCGCACGCGTAGCCGAACTTCGTTTAAAACAATAAAGCCAAACGCCTTATCATCCGCTCAAAAGTATGAATCGTAATTGAAGTGTTCAAATATTCAAGTGTTGTCTTCCACTGTAGGATTCTTCGCATCTATATGCACTTCGCCCTGCGGCCGAGCAAGCAAGCCATATAGACTACGCTGCAGCAAAGCTGCGTTTTCGATAACGAGTGTTCACTAACGAGTGTTCACTAACGAGTGTTCACTAACGAGTGTTTACTAACGAGTGTTTACTAACGAGTGTTCACTAACGAGTGTTTACTAACGAGTGTTTACTAACGAGTGTTACTAACGAGTGTTCACTAACGAGTGTTCACTAACTAGTGTTCACTAACGAGTGTTCACCACCGCCTGCAATTCGGTCTCACTTCTACCGCCGTACCCAACCATCCCCGCCTTTTCATTCTTATGTATTTTTTTCTTTCACTTTCAATCGTTGTTTCGGACCTGTCAGAGTTTCGAGTGCCGCTCACTGATACATTGTATTTGCTTGAACATACGTGAATGCGGGTTTTCATAGGCTTATTCAGTTTTCGTTGAATGAAATCTACGAAATGCTACTGCGCGGTGTGTGAGAGTAATTATGAGATACGGTCGTGTCAAACATTCAATGGAATCAGAGAGAGAGAGAGAGAGAGAGAGAAAAGCATATTTATTGGTGTACGCAGGTTCGGTACACCATGCCTGAGAATATAGAGAAATAGCTATTTGAATGTCGCGCTTAAACCACGGTGGCAATAGGTCGGTGTGACGTCATATATTTCAAAGTAAGATCGTGATGTCTATGTTCACCGCTGCAAATAACTTCTCCCGAGCGGATGCCATCAAAATCTGTGACGTCACGGCGACTAGTGCGGCAACTTCGAGGGGGCCTCGCCACACGCCTTTCGTTTTTGCCTCTTTTCCGTATTAACCTGCTATTATTTACGCATTAACGTATCACCGTATTGTCAATCAAGGCTTAACCAGTTCGCAAACAATGCTAACACTACAATTGCGTACCATATATCCACTTAACTGCTGGTGTTGAGTGTTGCTAGTGACATACTGATTAGCCCTGCCCGCCTTTTCATTATTTCATTCGACGAGAACACTGACGCAACGCGAGAGTAGTTTCAAACATAATGTAGTTCGACGAAGTGTCGCACTATGTCGCTGCCAGCTTTTCCATTGCCGTCTACGCCTCCGGTAACCCGTTAACCCTTAAACCGTACGTGGTGATAGGACAAGCTAAAACACTCTACTGTACAAGGGTGGTAACTATCACCTCAATTTTTTTCTTTCACCATGGCTTAAGGAGAAAGAGATAAACGCAATGGAAGGACACGCAGGATAACCACAGGATATCTCCGGTTGGCTACCCTGTACTTGTGAAAGGGAAGAAGGGTGCGAAGGATGGCAGAAAAAGAAGGGATGCGCATGAACAATATAAAACTGTAAAAGGTATATTTTTTATTACGATTCTGAATGCTCTTGCACATGCTCACTTTAGTTAGCCTGGGTTTATACATATGTAACTTCCTTTACAAAAATAAACTCAGGTTGCGAGTCAGCACTTGTGTGTTACCTTTGCCTTGTGTCTCGTTTGTTGTGCGCGCGCTGCAGTTTCATAATGAATATAAAACTGTCCGTGTAGGCAGTGTCACACCGTCGGTGGAGGCACCACACAGTCACACACGGTGTCAATGTCCCACTGACCCGTACGGCGTCACATGTTGTCGCACAGTCAATTCGTCGCACAATCCGCTATCTCTAATTAACGCAGCAGCGCCTTTATAGCGGCTCGCGCTGATGTCGGTGTATATAGGATAGTGTCCAAGAATTTTCCTTTCCGTGAGTTGGCCGCTTGCCCAGCTGGTCTAAGGAAGTGCAGTTGAATCGAATGAACCTATAAGGTAAGGGTAGTAAAACCGTCGAGACAAAACACTCTCTTCGAAGGAGAACATTCGGCACAGATCCAAGGATTGCTCAAGGTCTCCGCGCGCCTGTCTAACCACCACAAACGCACATATTGAGCAGCTCTTAATTGGATGTTAAGAAAGAAGCTCGAGAACAAGTTAAGGACCGCACAAAGAGCGATGAAACGAAAAATGTTAGGCTTAACGTTAAGGGACAGGAAGAGAGCGGTGTGAATCAGAGAGCAAACGGGGATAGCCGATGTTTTAGTTGACAATAAGACGAAAGAAATGGAGCTGGGCAGGCCATGTAATGCGTAGGATGGATAACCGGTGGACCATTAGAGTTACAGAATGGGTACAAAAGAGAAGGGAAGCGCTGTCGAGGACGGCAGGAAACTATAGGTGGGCTAATGAAGTTAGGAAATTTGCAGGCGCAAATTGGAATCCGCTAGCGCAAGACAGGGGTAATTGGAGATCACAGGGAGATCTCGAGGCCTTCGTCCGGCAGTGGACATAAAAATAGGCTGATGATGATGATGGCTGCGCCTCTCGCCATCTCACCCCTGAAGGAGGAGAGCCTGTCGGATATTGAAACGTCAAGTATTTCAAATACAATTATGGTTGGAGTTTTCTCAGTCTTTAATTTAACATTTCCCTTCGCGCGCTGGACGCCGGGCACCGTTGACGCCTCCTAGATAGCACAAGGCCGGTGCACTTCGATCCATGACGCCATGCTACCTTGCCCGACTGCCATGGAACCTAATGGTAAATAATAATAATAATAATAATAATAATAATAATAATAATAATAATAATAATAATAATAATAATAATAATAATAATAATAATAATCAGTTTATTTTTACGTCCACTGCAGGTTTACGTCCACTCCATCGGTTATCTACCCTACGCATTACATGGCCTGCCCAGCTCCATTATTTTTTCTCTTAATGTCAACTAGAATATCGGCTATCCCCGTTTGCTCTCTGATCCACAGCGCTTTCTTCCTGTCTCTTAATTCTTTCTCGAGCTTCTTCGTTAACCTCCTAGTTTCCGCCCCACATGTTAGCGCCCGGTAGAATGCAATGATTGTACACTTTTCTTTTCAACGTCAGTGGTAAGCTCCCAGTCAGGATTTGGCAACGCCTGCCGTATGCACTCCAACCCAATTTAATTTTTTTTCTGTAACTTTCCTCCTCATGATAAGGGTCCCTCCCCTGTGAGTAATTGACGGGAAATGCTCCCGAGTAAAGCCGCGGTGATTTTGACGTCACCGCTTTCGTCACGCCGGGCTTGGCAAAGGCAAATTTCGGTCCAAGTAACGTGACGTCATAAAGCAGAGTGCACAAGATTTTTTGACGTCACCGCTTTCGTCACGCCGGGCTTGGCAAAGGCAAATTTCGGTCCAAGTAACGTGACGTCATAAAGCAGAGTGCACAAGAAGGCGGCCCAAGCGTCGCCCGCATTGGAACGCGCATATTGCAGCCGGCACGTGGCACAGTGACGCAAGCAGGAGCGCGCGCTCGCCGTAGGACCAGCAGGACCGGCTCCGACGACACGCGCGCACCTCCGTGTCGCTTCTCCTCCTCGCCACAATCTCATCCCTCTCTCTCTCTATTCCCCTCCCCCCCTCCTGGTCCGCGTCACAGCGCGCCCGCTACCGCGCGCGTCGCGCAACAGCAGCATAGCACACATCCGCAGACGCGCGCCATAACACACACACGGCGCGCTGCAGGAGGTGGACGCTTGCGGCCGCCGCTCCGTAAATCAACGACTCGGCGATAACGATCAGCAATGCGACGCCTCGCGACCGCATGACTACAGGTATATGTATACATACACACACGGCGTCGCGCGGCACGCCACTCGAAAAAAGAACCGCTTGCGGTGAAGCATGTATACTGCGCCGCTGTGAATGGGGCAATTGGATGCCTTTTCCCGCACAAGTACTATATACGCTCTAAACGCGGTAACTTTAACTGAAGCTGCCAATTTGTCGCGTTTTGTAGATAACAGCGGTTTTTGCCTTAACTGACGGTAACAGTGGAACTTTATTGGATCGTATAGCTCGTTTTACAGGTAATTTACATGCTTGCATAACGATGGAGACATTCATCTTCTTATAACGCGCCCTTAACTTATTACATGTCATTCCACGCACTTCAAATCAACCACATTATTCTTAGTTTCATGTTTCTAATCAGATGCTTTGTCTGTTGTTGATGTCCCTTCCGCACTGGGTTACAGTTTGTCTTTGTATACTGACAATCTTTCGTGATAATTTGGCGACGTTAGAAGGCCAGGTTGCACAATTCTAACGCGTCATTTCTTAATGAAGCACCTGTACCACCGTTACAGGAAGCGTTCTTGGTTTAGTGCAAGTTATTCACTAAAGGGACCCTGAAACGATTTTGACGTTTGTGTACTAACGTGCTCAGTCGGTAATGTAGGACCTTCTGATCCCTGAGAGACGGATTTAAGTGATTCGCGTAAACCCTGTAATTGATTATAAGGTTGTTCAAATTGTGCATCGCTACCGATCGCAGCGGCGCCACTCCCCAGCGTTTTCAGCCGCCCCTTATCACGCCACGTCACGTGGGTAAGTGACGTCACTCGGGCAAGCGATGCGATTGGCTACCCACGTTACGTCATCGGAAATGCTTGAAACATGTCCCTGCATTAAGCTTAATTATCTTTATTAACATACGTATAGCCATAGTAATTTGTGTACCTTTAAAAATAAGTACACAAATGCAATGAATGTAGAAGTTTCTTAAAACCAGTGGCCCACTTCCGCCTGAGAACGCGGATCGTCTGCTACAGCTCTGGCAATGGGGAAACCGAGGGCACGGGGAGGGTTTCTTATACACGAAAATATATAGGAGCAGCGATGTCTTCTAGGGCGTCAGCAACATGAATGGTACCAGCGCTGTATTACGCTCGTCTTGCACTGCAGCAACTGCAGCGACTACACGCTGTAGAAGACGCGAGCGCTGCACGTCAATGTCAACACCAACCTCCTTGGTCAACACAGTGATAATAGTGTTGAAAGTAAAGGCGCTTCTAGCGGTAACCGTATACATAAATATAGGTTCCGCATTTGTCAGAGTGCCAAGAGAGAGAGAGAGAAAGAGATGAATGAGATGCGAAAGGCAGGGAGGTTAACCGGATAATAAATACCCAGTTTGCTACCCTGCACTGGGGAAGGGGTAAGAGGAGACAGAAAGATGAATTTTGTATATAATTCGCGCAGAATGAAAGCAGAAAACTATCCTAACTAGCCGAAATCAGAAAAAAAAGAAAAGCGTTGAGGAGGCAACTGAACATTCCTTACCAACGTGTGAAAACGTCCGTCAGAATGCCGCCGTGTTGAGTTAGACTGTGGATCCCATTGTGTGGTTAAAATTTCTGTATTCTCACATGATTGGTCACTTGAAGGACATGTGTAAGCCAACATAGTTTCAACCGCACTGGTACCACCTCTTGTTAAGTTGCCTGTTCTTGCCACCCTTTTTACATGCAAGACATCTTGCAGTTTTACCGTGGTGCATGCCGTGCACATCGTGATTTATAGGTCCTTTCTATCTAGGCCATCCATACGTGTTGTATTGGCTAGCGCTTGCACGTTTCTCGCATATAGCATTATATATGATGCAATAAACACCATGTTGAAAGAAAAAAAGAAGACTGGAGTAATAGTACCGTCTCTGCCTCCCACGCAGAAAGAGTGGCCGGGTTCGATTCCCAATACCAGTGTACATTCTTCTCCCGTATGTACATATATATTTTTGTAATTCTAGAGTAGAAGAAACGTTATAAATAGCCCATTTCACCACATCCACAAGTGAGCCGCAGAGCTTCCTTAATAATAACGAATAACACGAGGTATTCCTTTTAATACGGAAGACGTGTAAGAACCACTGAAACATAATACAGAATTCTCAGAAATTCATCATCATCATCACTTAGCAACTTTTTTTATTACGTTTGAGTGCTTTGGACCGCGAGCTGGCGTCTTTGTCAAAAAAGTCCTTCCCAGATGTATGCCAATTAGATCAACTAAAACATCAAAGGAAGTGAAGCTGTATAAGCGAGTACTCGCACACTTCGTAAGTACTAGTGTGTCTTGCCACCGGCCAAAATCTACCCAAGATCTAGAGAGAGAGAGAGAAAGCTCTTAATTGAAATAGAGAATACTGCCTGCGTATATGTAGGCGGCTAGATTGCTGGTCTGCAAAGGAAAGGGGGTACAGCCAAACCTCGTTATAGCGAAACGGTATATAAAGAAAGAATGGATATAACGAAATAAGCAAAATTTCCCTTGAAATCCCCGTAAAATGCATAGTGCAGTAGGTGCAATAATGGATATAACGAAGTAATGGGTATAACAGAGTAATTCTGGCTCCCCTTTCAACTACGTTACAACGAGGTTTCACTGCGTATCCGGTAGCTATGCTTATATATAGCTTTAGATTACCGACTTAACAAAACTGAAATTCCGTTGCAGTTGGCCTTAAACTTATCCCCTTGTCTGCGGTGCTGTCCATATTTAACCAAAGAGTCCACGACGACGACTCCTCAGCCCTGACGACCACTTTGCACCAAATCGCCCCTAGCTCCTCAAAGCGCTACAGACTCCGCCAAGTCATCCTCTACATTTACAACCAGCTGAGGTGCATTATCGCGAACAGAAACCGCAGGCAAAAATAACGGTCAAGGACAGTTACATAACGTAAACAGTCGGCGATAGTTACCCATTATTCGTTCCCGTCGCGCGCATTACAAGCGAGCGAAACGCGAGCCCTATAATATATACATACAACGACAGTGACGAGTTTGTTTTTCTGCATCCTCACGGGCAACGCAGACGCGCGCAACAGAGAGGGGGGGTACGACGACGCGAAAGGGTAAAACCCCCAACAAAAAAACAAAAACAAAGACAGAAACGGTAAAATAAAGTTAAAACAAAAAGGTTCGTCGCGAACGCAGCAACAGAGACAGCCGGGAATGGAGATCGGCGGCGGCTGCGAGAGTGTCGACAGTGTGTCTCGCGGTCGAGCCACACAGTACGTTAATCGTTCGTCGGAGTGTCACCCCCCACCTCCTCCCCCTCATCTCCCCCCCCCCCTTTTTTTTCCTCTTTCGCGCTATCGTCGTTCCAGCCACTAATTGCGGGTTTATGCTGCCTTAATTTAAAACGGCGAAGAAAAAAAAAAGAAAGGGAGGCGATAAGAGAGCTTTCCTGGCGTGTAATTAGGAGAAGCGGCCGTCGCCGGTCGCGGACCATCGGCTCCGCTCGAAGGGAAGCGCGCCGGTGTAGCGACTTGTTAAAACATCTGGCCGGTGTATATTTAAATAAGTGACCGCCGCCGCGCGCTGTACGGCGTGCGGAGCTCTTATCTTTTTTGTACATCTCGTCGTCGGTCGACAGGGGGGAGAGGATAGAGAACGAAGTGTACGAACTACAGCTAGCTCTCCGCTGGCGCGTACGCGCATCGAATCGGTTCGTCGGTCGGTCGTCGGCGCCTCGATGCTCTGCGTAAGCGTCAGCACCTCCCCCCCCCCCCCCCCCCCTCCTCCGCCCTTAACGCTAGATGGCGTATTTAGCGTCGACGGCGGCGGCGGCGGAGTGGAAAAAAAAAAAAAAAAATACATTTACAGTGCGCGTGCGTAGTACGCGTATAGAGAGACGTCATTTGGCGCGTGGTCGTCGTTTCCGCTGCTTCGCTTCCGGAACTTGTCGTGTTTTTAATTCCTCCACGTTATGAGACATCTCTCTTTCTCTCTCTTGAGTCCGGCTCGTCACACCGTCAATCGTTGCTTCTATCTTTTCTTTTTTGGATGACAGCCATTCCTTTCTCTTTTCCTTAACAACGCGTTCGTAGTACGTAACTTGAGTGACAAAGCTGTCTCTTCTCGACCGAGACTTCTGGGACGGGATTCAATAAAGTTCTTACGCTAGAATTGTTCGTAAGAGAAGACTTCAGCCAATCCTGAAGCTGGACATTATTCATTCATTCATTTATTCATTCATTTATTATAGGCTCAGCGCACGAAGGAATCACAGAGGGGAGTGGGTCGGGCAGGATAAGCAGACAAAATAAATCACACATTGACAAATAAGACGAATAATATTATTAGCGGAGGCCGCCACCATTGCTAAAAAGCAATTACGAAGGAAATGCTTTGTTATTTCGGCCCCTGCTTCCTAATATTTTGTTGTCGTTCCTCTGGTAGACTTCAGAACACCGCCATTGCAAAATTTAACAATACGGTAAAATTTGGGCACCCAGAATTACCTCCCCCGGTCGTTGCCTGAATGACCACCTCGGGGAAGACTTCAGTAATCAGTGTAGACATTTGGGCTTGTTGGTGTAACATGTTTGCAGATTTTCTTCTTGTAGCGCAAAAAACTAATTGCAAAAAAAAAAAAACTGCACCTGCACTGCCAAATTTGATAGCTGTACTGTTCTAACTCGCAATCGCAATCAATGGTCAAGGCTCATTATCGAGGCGAAGACGATACGGGAAGAAAACGAAAAAAAAAAACGAGTAAGTTCATCTATAGATTCCAGGACGTTGACAGAGAAGGAACTTTGCTTTCGGGATGTCACGTGAGTGCAGGGCAGTGTTCACCTCAGGCTAGCCGTTCGGGACAGCGCATTTCCTCGATTTTGACACGCGATAATCGTCGGGAGCTGTTTGAGCGTCGTGGACTGAACACGCAGGTTGTTATCGCCGCTTATCGGCAAAGTAACAGCTTTACAGCTTGCTTCCCCAATGAGACAGTACACAGTGCATGGGCACTAGCGCGTACAGGTGCGCAGTCACATGGTGTATTTCATATTTCGCGGGCTTCTGCCGAAAAAAAAAAAGAAGTAAACACTCGAGGGTGTACCTCGCTTGCTGGAAAGACCTGATTTTTACGTCTCTTACGATTCTCTACAACCCCCTAACTGACACCTTATCTAACTGCTTTTATTTACGAATGGAACGTCAGGGACTAAATATTACTGGCGGTCTCTCAACAATTCTCTAAACAACATGCGCTTGGTCATATTCGCGTAAAATAATCTGTCTGTATTTTTTTTTTTTAGCTCGGTGCATGATGGTTGGAACACAGGGTTTCTGAAATAAACCAGTTAACGCACTATGTTTGTCTCCTCCTGTCTATTGTCCACGACTTCTAAGCACATTTACACGTTATAACCAATTTCGCCAAACTATCTGTGTCGACGAACATTATATAAAGTGTCATGGAGCTCATCTTTTCATAAGACCTAGTTGGTGGACGTGTCGAAAAATCTCACGGACCGGAAATTACGCTACGGGCGAGCGTTGGACTGCTCGCTACATGATCCCTGTCACGCAGTACCAGACTGCGCATACACTGGGTCCTGCCTAACACAGTTCGTGTTTGGCCGTCATTACCTGCAGCAGCAGGATAGCTTTGTCACGAAGAACACGTACGAGCGAGAAAAAAAAAAAGGAAGCGAGAGAAAAAAACGAACACCGACGGAAGTTGGAACAAGCAAGGACACATAAGTCAACCACGTACTAACAGGAAATTCCAACCAGATGCAACCACTGAACAGGCTCGTAAATGGGTTCGTTCCCTTGTGCACGAACACGATGTACCCCTGCCAGACTAATTGATAACGGATGGTGTTTTGCGTACCAAAGCCGCACCTTGTCCCCGAATGTCGCCGTTTCGGTTGACTCCGCATTAATTTAAGACCACCTGGGGTTCTCTAGCTGCGTCGATGTATCCGTACAAGGACTCCTGTCGCATTCCGCCCTCCTCGGAATGCAGCTTGCACGACCGGGAATCAACCATGACCTCGTGTATACGAGCAACCCTTTGCCACCGCTTTGCTCCGACTGCAACGATTGGGCTGTGAAGCCTGGTGGTACTTTTCAAACCCTGCACAAGACAACGTCGCCCCCCCCCCCCCCCGCACACACACACACACACACACACACACACACACACACACACACACACACACACACACACACACACACACACACACACACACACACACACACACACACACACACACACACACACACACACACACAGCAAAACGAAAAAAAAAGGTAGCGTGTACGGTGGCTACCATTAATGACCACAATTGTTAGACCACAACAACGACTATAGTTGTCGCTGTTATCGTTGTTGCTATGCCTGCGAATTCGTTGCTGCTGCACTTATTGATCCGCGTTTCATGTTTACTACTACAACTACAACCACTACTACAAGTAGCAGTGCACCTAGGACTATACTATACCAGTTCCACTGCTGGTAGTGGTAGTAGTATTACTGGTACAACCAGTTCTACCACCACTACTGCTGCTACTACTGGTAGTAGTAGTAGTAGCAGTACTACCAGTAGTAAAGCACCTATAACAACTACTACTACCAGTAATACTGTTAGTATTTAGTTTAGTAGTAGCAGTAGTAGTACTGCTACTACTACTGCTGCTAATACAACTACTACTACTACTACTACTACATGTAGTAGTAAGGCACCTACACCAACAACTTCTGCCAGAAGTACTGACAATTGCAGTAGAAGTAGTTAACGTCGTCGTCGACCAGCTCATCTTAAGTGTCACAGCCCGTCGGTCACGCGCATGCCAGCCAGCAGTCCAAATTCAGGCATATATTGTTTGACGACCGCTTGCTCTATCCCATCCTCCTCCTCGTCAATCATCCGTCATTTCCCTCTCCCTTGGCCCCCGTGTGAGTTTTCTGCGCGTGCCTCCTTCAAAGCGCGCAGCCGCGTTGCCGAGCGAGCGCGTCACGAGGCGAGCGAAGCTGGCGCGCAGCCGAGCGCATCACAGTCGTGCAACAACGGCGACGCGTCAGGTGCCCACGACCGAGGCCGGGGCCTCGCTCAATAAATCGATCTCCCCCGTGTCCTTTGCTTCCTTTTTTTTTTTGCCGTGTACGCAGATATCAGACTCGATATAATACGGACGGCGTCGGAAGACGACGCGAAACGGTGTACGTCCGTGTGTGTGCGTGTGTGCGTGTGTGTGCGCGCGCGCTCACGTAGGGGCGCGCATTTTCTTGGCGTCTCTCGTGTGGGCTCGCTATCCGCTGTACAAAGTTTTTCTTCATTCGCTCCGTAGGAAGCTCGCGGACGCTGTCCTAGGATTTGGAGAGGCTTTCTATAGCAAGTGTATAGACTAGCGACGTTTACAGCTTTTCGCCCGATTATGATTTACACAGTGTAATGAAGCAGCCAGGAGCAGGACGATGGACAATAACAATAAAAAAAAAAAGTTTCTTTACCCCCTTCTTTTTAAAACTTTTTTTTTTTCCATAGCCACCCCATAAGAACCAGACAGAAAAGTGAATAGGTCCACAGAAAGGCGAAGCAGCCTACGATTCCCCATAGTTCGTAGCTTAAAGCCGCCGCCAATTTCAAGCCTTCTCGCCCCCTTTTTTTTTTTCTTTTTTTTTTTCGTAGTCGTCAGCCAATCTTTTTCTCGCCAAGTGATGGAAATGCAGTGACGAAAGTTAAACCTGATTTAGCTGGACTGTTTAGTGCAACTTTCACATCGCTGGACAGTGCATAAAGTTTGCTTTCAAGATTCCATTTCGTCTTGCGACATGCAGCGGGTGGAACTATAGTCATCAGCCAACCTCTAATTGCATGAGCATGCACTTATACTACTTGAACGGTTCATAACAGTTGCCGACCATGCTAAGTGTACTCAATCAATCAATCAATCAATCAATTTAACCACCCTAGATAGCTCTTCCGCGCGGCATCAAATCCCGGTCACGGCGGCCGCATTTCGATGGGGGTGAAATGCAGAAAACACCCGTGTACTTAGATTTAGGTGCACGCTAAAGAACCCCAGTGGTCCAAATTAATCCGGAGTCCCCCACCATGGCGTGCCCCATAACCAGATGGTGGTTTTGGCACGTAAAATGCCATAATTTTATTTATGTTTTGGTCTTTCCTTGCAGTTACACATTTACAAAGAAATAGAAGTTTTGCAAACACGAACACATATGGCCGAGGACAGCTAGGTGACCAGTCTCAGAACCATCACACTTAAACGCAAGCGACTTTAAATTCATCCTTACAACTCCCTCCGCGACCTCTTCAGATGGAAAGAAAGTCTTCAGATGGAAAGAAAGGTAGAAAGAAAGGACCTACAGAGCGTCACATACGGTATACAGTATTCCTTAACCATCACCCAAGCTGGCCAAGTGACAACGAAAACTGATGATTAAAGCAACGATTTCAGCGATGGGTTTTCCCGAAGCGACGGGGCACCCGACGGGTACCTGTCGGGTACCCGACGGGGTACCCGGGTTACCCGACATTTTATATTTATGTTATTTTATCTTTGCCATGCTTACGTAATTATTATTATTATTATAGTGATACTTTTTTTCTTCTTGTAACAGCCTAAAGAGACGCGTACATAAGTATGGCGTGTTTCTTTCGCCAGCGACAGCTGTCAAAGCAAAGCTATCCCACTCACTGGCCTCTCTGACGGCCGTATCCAAAATATCGACAGCGCGGTACTTAACGTCTCGAACACTCCCGTGCCGTTACTTCAGCACAAATGTAACGAAAAAATATCGCACACCCGCTCTTCGACCGCGCACACGCACGCGAACGAAAGGGACGATATAGAGGGCGACACGGTCGCGGCGCGTAACAAGACGAAACGAGACGAGCCAAGTTTGCTCTGTGCGCCGATCGCCCCCTCTTTGAATCCGGCGCGAAAATATTCCGTCTGCTCACGTACGTGTCGTCCAGACGACGGCGAAGCAGACCTGGGGAGCTTTTTTTTTTTCTTTTTTTTTTCTTTTTCCAATACCCACCATCCTTTTGTCCTTCCGTTTATTTCGGCCGGGCTCATTTGTCTCCTGTTTCCGCGCCGTCGCCTCATTTGCAAACTTTCGCACTTAGCGCAGCAGCGCAAACGTAACAAAAAAAAAAATGACGTAAGAACGGAAGGTGTACAGCATTAGTTAAACACACACACACACGGGCATACCCGAACTGTCACATCGCGGGAGGGTGTCCGGGCGCTGAAAAATCAAATGATAATTACTCCGGCGCCGTCGACCTGACAAAGCCTATGACGGGGATGGTGCTGGGCGAAACCACCAGAGTCCGCTAACGAAAAAAAAAGAAAAAAAAAAGGGAAAAAAGAAAAGGAAATGCAGAAGTGAAATAGAAAAGGACAACGAAGAGATGAAACGTCAGGAGGACCAGTGATGTCGTAGTTTACCCAGCGAAAAAGAGAGAGAGAGAGAGAGAGAGATACCGTTTAGGAAAAGAAAGTGAGAGAGCCGAAGTTTCGGAGAAAAGCAAGAAGCACCCCCGCTTTACATTTCTTATTACCGGAGAGATTAATATTTAAGCCTCCCTCACGCCTCCCAGCCGAACCTCACCCCTCGGTTCACCTGTGTTCCTAGTACCTCTTGTCACTCGCGCACATCTATCCAGTACAGCGACGGGAACAAGAGAACGTAGGAGAAAAGGAACAGAGGCAAAACTGATGGCACAGAACGGTGGCAGACACAAAGAAAGAAAAGAAGGATTGCGAGAGAAAACTGATGAATGAGCAGTGTGAAAGGGTACTGTTTGTTCAAATATGGAAGGCCATCGTTAGAGGTGACGACGATATGGTTTACAATGACAAAGTGGGAAAAGGGGAAGCCAATTCTGAGAGAAAGCTTTTCAGGTAAAAAAAAAGAAAGAAATAACAGCGAGAGAAACGCGGCGTGGTGCAGGGGATAATGACAACCGATAAAACGCGGGGAAATAAAACAAAGCGAATTGCTATTATTTTCTGAAAGAAGTCCCACGGGCTACGGTAACTAAGATAGCCCTGTCGTTTCGCTGCCGAGTAAGTTCGATAAGATTATCCATAAGATATTCCTTGGTTTAGCAGTGTTCTTGTAGCTTCCCATCTTCTTGATATGAGCGTTCAGTTCAACGGAAGAGAGTATGCGGGGCCCCTTATCAAAAGAAAAAAATAATAATACAAATTCGTCGGCCCTTCTACTCCGTGAAGATGGTTAACCAGCGAAGCTGAAACATGCGGGCCCAGTGTTTATCACTGGGTTAATCCCGAGGATTCATTAAAGTATTTCTCAATTATGAGGTTACACACACGTTCGGCTGCGACGGAGAGAACGACGTCACTGACGGTATGCCCGCAGTCCGCCGTTGTCGCTCGCGTTCGATGTCTCGAGTTTGCTCGGAGGCGTGGTTATAGCAGCATCCGCCCTCCATTGCCGCTTGCGATTCTTCGAAATTAAATTGCTTCAAAAATAAATCTGTCCGTTACGTAAGACAATGAATGGCTCATACCCCTTTAAGCAATGGCTCATACCTCCGTAAACGCGGCCTCCCCATTACGACGACCGAAGAGAAGTGAAATTATACGCTGGAATGATGAGCGGCAACGCAGCCAGCTGTGGAAGAAGACGACGACGACGAACGCGGGAGCAGTGGCACGAGCGCGTGCCGAGCGCGAGCGCAACCCGAGGGGCGCCAACGAGCCAGCTGCGGAAGAAGACGGCGAAGCTCGAGCCAATGCTGATGATGATAGTTTTTTGTACACAGGCGATTTCGCCTAGCCATATACGATTTCGCGTAGACATATAAAGCGTCGCTTTAATAAATTTTCGGATTTGACGTGCCCAAACCATATCGTGGTACGAGGCACGCCGTATAGTGGGGGTCACCGGGTCAATTTCGACCCCCTGGGTTTCTTTAACGCGAGCCTAAATATACGTTTAAGAGCGTTATTGCATTCCCGCCCACCATCGGAACGCGGCCGCCGCGGCAGGGTTCGAACCCGAGACCTCGAGCACAACAGCGCAAGGCCATACCCACTGGGCCACCGCGTCGGGTGGATGGCACATGGCGAGAATCCATTGCAAACGTCGAGGCAGAGCATTTTGGGCACTTCACAGTGTCCATCAGGTGTTGGGCCACAGACCTAGTACCTGCTAAGCTAACTAACGTCACAAGGGCACGAAAAAAAAAAATCCTCAGGATTAGCGCTAGCTTTCATACGACGCGGTCATTCATTGAATATTGTGCTGCTGAGCACGAGATCGCGGGATCGAATCCCGGCCGCGGCGGCCGGATTTCGATGGAGGCGAAATGGAAAAACACCCGTGTGCTTGCGTTGCAGTGCACGTTAAAGAACCCCATGTGGTCGAAATTAATCCGGAGCCCTCCACTACGGCGTGCCTCATAATCAGAACTGGTTTTGACACGTAAAACCCCAGAAAGAATAAGAATTCAGTATGCATATACGCGCAATAGCAAGCACACTCATACAACCTAATGCTACGCGATCGCCAATAAATTCCATCAGCTAGCACGCATTTCCAAATATTATACTCTTTCGTGTAGCCTTTCCGTGTTTTGATTTGATTTGTTGATTAATCGTACACTCGAGAGGAGGCAGGGACGAAAAGCACGTATAATCTGATAGAGGACACGACTCCTATACAATTTTGCATTGGTCTACATCAAACGTGTTTATAGCAGCCATCACTACATATTTTAGAAGAAAGCACTGTTTAAACGAATTCCGCTTAGAACATAGGCAACATACAGCAATCACCTTCACATTTCCGGAAAAATATTAACATTTTACACTAATACACATTTCAACAGCACGCATAAAAGAACGAAGAATGAATGATCATAATGAAATAATCATGGCAATGATGACCTCGTTGTCGTCATCATCATCGTCGTTACAATTTATATCTCTTGCAGCACGAAGGGCTGTCCCAGCTATCTCCAATTGCCCCCTGTCCAGCGGCAGCCGATTCCAGCCTGCAAATTTCCAAATTTATTTCAAACCTCCTAATTCGCCGCCGTCTACGACTGCGTTTCCCTAACAAACGACCCATGAAACGAAAAAAAATATTACAGGCGTAACCTTCAGACTGGAAGACAGCGGTGCGCATCAGCGAGCGAAATGGGGTATAGCTAATACTCTAGTTGAGTCAGTATATACGTTTGTGAATATCGACGCACCACTTCTCCTATAAGCGCTCATGTGCGACTAAGACAGAGCTTCCACTCCTCCAGATGAGCAGGCCTGACGAAAAAAAGAAAGGCGACTAAAATAAACAACTTCGCTGTAAAGCGCTCTCGATTAAACAAAATTATCGACGCCATCAGTCACTGCAGGAGTGGGAATCCGGCAGCACACATTCGCTGGACGTGACGTGTTTGTTCTTCGAATCACTTTTTTCACGTTCTTTGGAGGTGTAACGGCAAATATTTCTTCACTATGGCCGCGTCCACATCACTTCCCCCAGCCTCCCACTCCTCAAATCCGCCCCTCACTCCCCCCCCCCCCCTCCCCACCCAAACACCACCTGTTTCACTTGTTCAGTGACAAAGTCACGTTTCACTGTTCTCCCTCCACCGGACCGAACAGGATGAGTTTGCATAGTTAATTGCGGACAACGCCAACAGCTCGCTTCGACACACGCCTGCTCTGTCCGTTGCTTCAATTCGCCCCCTCTTCCACCTCTTGTAAACGTAATTTATTTTCGTGCCGTTTTTCAGGCACTACGCACGCTCACAGCTGCCCAAGGATAGAACTTGGCATAACGTCGCCCAACGCAGGCAAAAAACTAATACAATGGCGCCAAAACCAAGCTACCGAACAGATACGAACCGCAGCAAAAAGCCGTACCGGAAAAGTCTACTACACGATTTGCATACAGGCCGCCAAACTGAAAAAGTAGGAAAAGAACTCGAAAAGACGGATATACCGCGGCCGAAACTTTACGACGCTAATTTCCTATCACAGACGCACACGCACGCGGGCGACAAAGGCAAGCGGAGACCCTCGTTCAAACAAGCCCTAAGGGTAGACCGGCTTCGGCATAATCCTCTTCGCCCATTTATTTATTTATTTTCATTTACGAAATGAGAAAGAAAAGCAGGAGACGATAAGAAAGCAAAATGTTCTAGACGCTCTCAGCCGGCCGTTTGGGAAGCCGAGGCGAAGAAACTTGTCATCATCCACCACGAACGACGAGGACATTTAGGGCCTCCGGATATATAAATTTTCTCCCAATTTACATAAGGCCAGGCTTCCTCGGCACGCTTATATTCCAGGGCCGTGGCCCTACAGACGCGTAGAGCGCTGTAGGAGAGGGGGGGGGGGGGAGGTCCTTTATTATACGACCCCTAGACCAGACCTCCACCTCCTCCTTCGTAGACCCCTGCTCTATACGCTTAGAAAGTTCTCAAAACATTTCACGCCCCCCCCCCCCCCCCCCCCCCCCCGCTCTTTTCACACACAGATACGCGGTCTAAACCCCGAACGTTAACAGCCAACCCACTTTAGCCGGCGAGACCTAGACTAAAACTTGTCGCGCTCGCCTTCTCGTGGGAGTTTGAACTGCTCGTTATCGTCACTGTTAATGCGAAGAAAAACGCTGGAGGAAGCCAGTATCAAAGACAGAAAAAAAAGAAAGAAAAAAAAACGAACAATACAGAGGCTGCCCCATAACGAGAAGCGACGTGGGAAGGCGGGTAGAGAAATTAATTTTCATTCGAATATAATACCACGGCTTGCGTCCTTCGGCTTGGCCTGGGCTTGGAGAAAGCGAGGACAGAAAGAAGGAAAGAAATATGAGTATAAGCCGGTGTACCGCCATGATCGTTTCTTTCTGAAATTTCTGGTTGTGCATCGTCAGTAATGAGAAGACAGTCAATAGACTTCAGCGGCAACAAGCCTCGGTTTTAAATAAATGTTCAAGAAATGTCAAACTATGCACTATACGGCCGAAAGTGAAACAAACGAAGAAGGAGAGAGAGGGAGAAAACAGAAAGAAATGAAGAAACGCCAAGTGCAAAAGAAGAGTGGCGCGAGAACTTTGACGTTACCAACAACCGTTGTTCAGCGCACTTTCTTCGGCGGCAGCAGCAGCAGCAGCAGCCACTTCCATCAAGTAACGAGCGAAATTCATAAGCGGAGAAAAATAAAAGAGATTAACGGCTCGCGGAATATTAACGCGCCTCATTTCGGCGCTGTAAAGTAAGCATTGCGAACGAAAACCGAGTTTCTTAAACAAAGAGACGCGTCTTGTATTTTTTTTTTCCTGCTTAAGTTGACGCATATAATCACGCATACCGAGACGGACGGTGCTGGTGTTTTTGGAACTTGAAACAAGAAGGAGACCTGTAGAAATGGGGACAAGGCTCCGGACGAGAAAAGACGAAAAAAAAATTAATGAATCTGGGAATGAAGACAGATATGCCGAAAAAAAATAATTAATAAACAAACGCCGAAAGAAGCGACCACTGCGGGCCGAGCCGAGGAGTTGTCGCTCGTCGTCACCGTCGTCGACATGCAAATGAGCGAGCGAGGTCGTTAAGTCGAAAAATTTAAATTGCAAATTGCAGGCCCATGGCAGAGCCAGCGTGCATTATAGTCTTCTCATATTCTTTTTTTTTTCTTTTTCATCGTTATTACTGGGTATTTTTCCCGCCCGGGTCCCTTCCTGCCAATTAGCATACAATAAACATAAGTCATTTCCGGCCACACTTTCGCCACTAGCGACAAAAGAAGGCCCCCTTCTCCCGTATGTAGGCGCGATCCCTCGCTCTCCGCTCAAACGTTTCATTTTTGGCAACCTCCTCAGCCTCCTTCTTTATTAATTTTCTGTTTCTTCAGCTTCCACGACACTAAGCGTTTTCCTCGACTCCTTAGATTGACGCTTTTTAGCGCTGGGCTTCGTGCAGTCTTTCTTTTTCTTTCATTTCTTTCTTTTGGCCACGAGGCGCCTGCGGCAGGCCTAATCTAACTCCGAAGTCTTTGTTAAGAGTGCTGCGCGGGCGTTATTGCATAGGCGTATGTATATGTACGTTTGCGTATTGTAGCCGGAGCCGGCTCTGAGGAGAGCAGGGCGACGATGCATACATTGAATCCGGAATTACAGCTAATGACAGCGGCAGCGTGAATATAAACGGGCATAGCAGCGCCGGCCTTATAATCATTGGCGTGGCCGAACCCGTGGACGAAACAAAGGCGGGAAATATGCGCTGGGGCGGAACGTTCAGGAACGTTAGGTCACCGAGAACGAGTTTTCATTCATTCCTGTTTTCAAAGGAGTAACGGTGACGGAAGAAGCAAACAGTAAGAATACAATGTAACACCTGACACAATCATGAGAATCAATTGGACTCGGCCCTCGACATTCCCACAGAAAATCTTTCGGCCTAATCTCGGTCTCAGAGGAAATAGCCAGCCACCAGGCTTGCAGCAGGTTACAATGTAATCCGAAACGATCGTCCGTTCGTGGAATCATGATTAAAACGCAAGGTAGCAGCGCCGACCAAAAAGAAAAGATAAAAAAGCACTTCTCTCAAGTGTATACAAGGAAGTAGGAAAGCAACTAGAAATGCTACGCATCTACGTCGAATCGGAAACTATGGATTCGACTCGCGAGAAAATGATCCACCAATTGTGGTCTGCGTTCACCTGGCTCACTTGCCACTGCGAACGTTTGCTGGAGCCGATATTACGACAAACAATGCCAATTTTACCACAATTTTGTTTCGTCGCAACGAATGGCTTGCGATTGGAACGTCAGCCAACCTATAGGTGACCCCGTGTCATATAATGCACCGACTTGGAATTTTTTACGGAGGACACTTTGTTAAAACAGAAGCTCGAACTTGAAATGCGTTTTACGAAAGTACCGCCGCTGCTCGAAATGTTCTCGCCGCAGGACTCGAACTTAAACGTCAGTTTAGAGAGTACACTACTAAGTACGGAATGTGGCATTATTCCTTTCCGACTCAAGGCTGTGATACGAGTATGGTGTTGTGTTAGCGACCAGCATTCATCGTATACCCCCCCTATCCTAGTCACCATCATTCAACCAACCCACTTTTGCACTGTTCCCCAGCACTTAGTATAGCAGGTCAGAGCAGATAAGCATAGGCCGATCTCTCTGAATCTCTACAAACACCATTCCTATACTTAGATAGACTAGCTGCTGCAGGCTGTACAGTGTTTTAAGCGTTGCCCTAGACACCTGCAACCCAGCTGCTCCAAGGTTCGCATCGCGGACAAGCTGCCTGGAGACGTGGCTGTTGTGTTGGCAATTTTTTTTTTCGCGTCTTTTTCAACCGATCCAAATCGAAACTAGGTACGCAGCATTGAACACGCAAGCTACAACATTTGCATCGTCAATGTTGTCAGCGCCGCCATTGTACCTCGAGCGAGGATTCATTTATTTCGGGTGTCGTTTGCCACAAAACCGTGGCGTGTTCCGTGCGCGTGCCAGGCAGTGTATAGTATCACTCGCTTCTCACGCTGCGCCGACAAGAGCCGTTAAAGCAGATGCGACTGGGAGTATATGAAATTTTCATAAATACGAAAGTATAGAAAATACTGCGTACGAGCGAAACGGCAAGCAGGCGCTGCAGGAGCCCAGCATGAGGATACCCGGCTGGAGCAATTCCAGGCCGCGCCAGACGATCCCGAGTCACGCCATCTCTCGCGGAGACTTGTTAAAAAAATAAATAATGGCGGCGGTAGAAAAGTTGTCGAGGCCGGCGCACGATCGCGTTATTTCCTGAAAACACACCACGAGAGCCACCCGTACATGTGGCACTCAAGCGAGCAGCGATAAAACAGCCGTCGAAAAAAAATTAAAATAAATAAAAAATAAGAAGGGCGAAATTACGCAGATGCACCCGAAGTGAAACAAAATAAGAACATAAAAAAAAGAGCAGGAGCTGCGAGGGCCATGTCCGGACGGGATAGAATCATTAACTGCTCGCCACGTGTTACGCACAGGCGCGTACGCACACACGCACGCACGCACATACATACCAACATACGTACGAACATACGTACGCACGCACGTACTGTAGGGGGAGTGACCGTGGTGGTATAAAGTGGGTCTGAAAGTGAACACGATCTCACGCACGACGCGACAGCGACCGGGGAAGAGCAAGGGGGGGGGGGGGGGGGGGCACAGCGCAGTCGCCGTCGTATACACACAGCCAGCGTGCTTACGAATATATGGTATATACCAGCGCCACACCGACGTAAGCTAAAATTTGCGCCCATTAATTAAAACCGGGGAGGGGGGCGGGGGCCTAGCTCGCGCGCAACTTAATTACGAAAACGTCGATGCGACGGTGACACAGCCTGGACCACCGCCGCCGCAGAGCGAAGGGGCCAACGGGCCGGGCAAGGCTTATAATACTGCAGCGTCAAAGGGGGCGCTGATGCAGTTCGCACATGCGTTCATAAACGCTGTACAAAGTCCTCTCTCTCCCCCTTTTTTCAGGGCGTCGTGTACGGCGCGAGCCATACCTGTACTCTTCGAAAGGAACCAGGAGGGAAAGGGGGGGCGGTGGGGGGAGAGGAGGAGGAACCTAAAGTGACTGTGGTCAGAGAAGCCAACGACTGCCTGCCTGCCTGTTGGGTCTCGCGAAAAGTTTTAACCGCGCTCGATTCTCGGGGACGAGACCCCGCCGTCTCGGCCGTACCGCTGGGACTGCGGCGAATTTGAATAAAACGTCGATCAAGACCGGTATAAAGGGGGGAAGGCGGTGTAACTGCAAAGTTCTCCCTCGGTTCTACGGTCGTACAACGCGAATGGTTTTTTGGAGAAGGCATGACTCGAAGCCGTCGCGCGGCCCGTGTATTAAACGCGCGCACTCGCAATTAAGAGACTTCTAATAGGAGGCGCCCCGCCCCCCTTCGTGTACGCTCGAAGTCTCCCTTGCGAATGGAAACGCGCTCGCTCCGGACAAGTGAAACGCCGTTGTAATCATTTCACTGGACGATTGTCGCGTACACGTTAAGCTTCCCCTTCCTCCGTTGCCGAACTTGGACGCGGCGTGCGAGAGAGGAGGGAGGTGGGGAAGGGGGGGGGGGGGGTGGCTTTAAATATAAGTGGTAATGAGAAACGAAAACGCGGGAGGTTTTTTGTCACAGCTCGAAAGGCGGAAGCGTCAGCCTTTAGTGTACCATTATTGTGCTCCCGCAACTACGGAGAGCGAAAAACTGGGGAGGGAGAGCGAAACATTGAGAGGAAAGGAAGAGTGAATGAAAGCGTGGCGACGGTTTGGACGAGATGGAGTAGAGTATAACGCGTAAATACAGGTGCGCCAATTTAAGATAAGGCCCGAGGACGGACGTCAGAAGGGCTTGCGTCAGAAGACAGGCACACACGGTCCGTATTCGGTCCGTATTAGGTAGGCCTGGTGCGCTTCCGCGGGGTGCGATGGTGGTGTTTTGGTACACCTTAAACGGCACTACAGCGGACAGTTACTGTTCCATTCCAAGAATGACGTCAACATGCGCCATTCACGCGTGAAAAAAAATTTGGAGGACGCTTAAGCTTCGCCTTTAAGAGTGGAAAGCGATATCATTCAGAGATCCCTGGCTGCTTATCAGGCTTTCTTCTCGCATATTCAAATTACAATCCGACGCTATCACGTCTGTAGCTTGCGGTTAAGTCGTACTTTCTGACGGATTTTACTTTGAGAAATTACATTTTTGTTCACTAACGCCTTGCGCCACGCGAAGGGCCTGCCCGGTCGGGGTTGTTCGGGACGATGTGGTTCGGCAAGATTATTTACGCCAACGACGCCGGCGCTTACGCCGACGCAGGATTTCCTGCGACACGGGGCCCTCAACGTTATCGCGTTAAAGTGGAATGGAGCTAAGCGTTTGACAACTTATAGCTTAAAACCGCCTATAGCTTAAAATCCCACTCTTTCGTTGTAACACGAGAACCATTGGTCGGCTGCTTCTCCATCCACGAGGCTTGCTTCTTAGAAAGAGCCGCGCGTTCGAGGCTCTTCAAAGGTGACTGCTGTCAGGACATCCCGCAACGCGGCCTGCAGTGTGCTGTAGGTTAATTAACGTGCTGGCCCAGCACCCTCACACGCTATTTCTATAAAGGCACTCGGGGTTGCAGATCTAACTGTCAGATGGCATCGTGTGCACAGCGGTATCTTCCGTTCCGTCGCTACGGTGAAGAGATATATCACAAACTGAACAAGGCACGACGCGCGACGTGAAAGGAGGACAACGCGAGCGCTGTCTCATCCTTCTGTGCCTTTCTGTACTCGTGTGCGGTCTTCGCGCTGTCTTCCGCACGATTTCATCGCGCCAACTAGCCCAAATACCAGGCAGTCATCAAGCACATGAAAACGCAGGTATGAGTATCCCGGAAACGAATCAACAACTCTTGCACCACACGGAAGCACGCACTGAACACCACCGCTGTTCCGCTTTGCAGTGTTTTTTAGTCACAATACACAAACAATATCGTCTCGCTAATTGTGCATGTCACTCTTTCTTACTAGTTTACATTTATTAGTTTCGTCAAAGTGCATGGCAACGTGAACAAAATGCTTGTGTCATCTGGTGCTGTCTTTGCCAGTATATGGGTGAAGGACTCCCTCAAGCTATCCTTGAACGGCTTTTCCCTTCGCCTCCCATCACATGTATTGTGATAAACAAATAATCAATCAATCAATCAATCAATCAATCAATCAATCACTTTCTATTGCAGGAGGCTACTCGGCAAACTCTCACTCGACTTCACGTGGTCGTCACGAGATCATTTCACGAAAAGGTCTTCGACCATCCTGCTCTTCGCTCTTCGGTAAGTCTGAAGGAGACGCTGCTAAGATTGCGACAACATATGCTCGTATAAAAGGCATGTCACGCGCGCCTGTAAATGGTTGCTGATGGTTCCACGCACCGTGACTATAAGCGAGATTTAAGGAAATTTACGATATGTCGAAAGATTGTCTATTTTCCGCGATATGTCTGCCCCGTGCGGAGGCAAAGCGCTAACCAAGCTTATCGTTCAACGAAGGGCACAAAGGAGTACTCAACGATTAGCAACCGTCGAAATCGAAGCACTTCGATTTCAGAGGGTTTTTCACTTGCTGAAAACCCGAATGTCAGCGTTTGAAGCGAGAAAAGAAGGATGTCTTATACTAATGGTTCTATAGAGTCACCGAATCCCAAGACCGTATCACGATACAGATAAAATGAGGCCGCAAATCCTATACTCACTCCTCACTGCCGATACTCAATGTCGGTGATCCTCAAAGTTGGGTTCTCGGACTTAGGTTACTTCACATAGCTCAACTACAAGTCTAATTATACTTAGACATCAAAATGAAGTACGGTGAAGAGCGGCTATGCGAATCTTTGTTAACGAGACTTTGTCTGTACCGAAAGTGGCATTATGAGGCACGATTCAGGCGCGCGTACCCCACATTATTTCAATGAACTACGACTGAAGAGGCATACAAGTATACGTAAAAACAGACGAAATACACATATAAGAAGCACATTAAGGCACCCAAATTCAGCCTTCACTTCACGTGATATTTTGGGCGTCTGTCTCCGATGCATGCTTCCAGTTGGAAAAGTTCATTTTCTTTCTTTTTTCTCCCACACAAAGTGAAATTAGACTCACTGATACTCGGGCTTATCTCGCGGGCTTTAGTACAATGTAGTAAATGTTTCAGTAGGTTAACAAATGGACGCTCGGCTGAACGCGAGTCTATAGCGTCAATTTGAGGGCAAGCGCGACGGGAGTAACTTGTGTATCTGTTGAGAGCCGGGCGAGTGGGAGATTATGGGACATTAATCTTGGTGATCAGTAAGGGGAGCTAGGAGCCGTCAGAAGCGAAAGGCTACCATGGTAGTCTCACAGATCAATGGACATTTTTTATTTATTTTTTTATTTACACATGTATACTCATTCTTCGATTGACCTGTGGTCGCTGAACGGTTCCATGAGGGGTCAAAGTTCGAGAGGCAGTCATCACCAGTGCCCGCCGAGCACGTTTTTTACGTGATTCATGATTTCCGAAAGGAGACTCGTAACGTTCTATGCATGAGGTCTGTCAAGAGTGTGGACGTACAGAAAGCGTAGTGTGTGGTTTTATGCGCTCCTAGAAGCGCTGTTTCTCGATATTGATAATTGAGCTGAGAGAAGGAGATATAGGAAAGCGAAAAAAAAAAGAATGAAAAGAAAAAGAGCGGTAGAATATGTCCAGAAATTAGCAGTGTCGGCACGCATCCACTACTACTACACCAGCAACGTAATCCTGAAGATATTCGCCGACTTTCTGGTGAGCTCAAAACAGCTTTAAGGAAGGCAAGAGATGTTTTCTTTTCAACGACACTAATAAATTTTATGACACAGTACCCACAAAAGTTTTGGCGCTACCTATCCAGGCCTGAGAACCACGTGACTCAGATCGACGTAAATGGAATTATAACTGGTGAAGCTCACACTGTCGCGAACACATTTAATAGATACTTTCAGTCCGTTTTTACACGTACCCCTGCGATTACAGAAAATGAAACTATGACGGATCCCCCGTTATCAATGTCTGAAGTAGTCGTAACTCAAGAAGGAATACTTAATTTATTGCTACAGATTGACGTCAAAAAATCTCCAGGTCCTGACAATCTTTCAAATGTTTTTCTTCGGCGTTACGCAGAGCAGATAACTCCTTTTTTGCATACAATTTTTGTAGCGTCGCTTCAAACAGCCACCCTTCCGATGGACTGGCTCCGTGCCAAGGTCCTCCCGATTCACAAAGGAGGTAATAAGTTGCTGGTAAACACTTACAGACCGATTTCACTCACTAGTTTCTGTTGTAAAATGATGGAGCATATTATTAGCAAAGCAATTACCTCCTACTTAGAAGATAACAATCTACTTTACCCCAAACAACACGGGTTTCGTAAAGGTCTTTCTACCGTAACTCAATTCCTCGAAATAACGCATGACTTTGCTACAGTAATTAACTCGAGACTTCAAGCTGACGCAATATTCGTAGACTTTTCCAAAGCTTTTGACAGGGTGCCCCATCCAAAATTAATTGACAGGCTTAAGAATATCGGGATTAACACTAACATAGTACACTGGATAGCCGCCTATCTCTCAAACCGCAGTCAGTATGTTAAAATAAATGACACTGAATCTGAAGAGTTAGATGTCTACTCCGGTGTTCCACAAGGGTCTGTGCTCGGTCCAATTCTTTTCCTAATATTTGTTAACGACATTCATTCGCATGTTGAACCTGATGTAACAGTAAGATTATTTGCAGATGACTGCGTCATCTACACTACAGTACGCACGGTTAATGACCAGATACGACTTAATTCCTCCTTAACAAACATTGCCAGATGGTGTCAAGAATGGGGTATGGAAATTAACGTAGCAAAAACTTCATCTATGTGTATAACTCGAAAAAAGGCACCGTTAAAATTTGCGTATCATCTAATGGGCTTACATGTAACAGAAGCCGATACAGTTAAATACTTGGGTGTTACCATCACAAACACATTAAAATGGGATGTTCACATTAAACAGACGTGCACAAAAGCGTATAGACAGCTGGGATACCTTCGCAGGAAACTTGCACTGGCACCTTCCAAAGCTAGGCTAGCAAGTTATAAGGCCCTTGTAAGGCCAATCCTTGAATACGGCAGTATTATCTGGAATCCGCACCAAATCTACCTTCTTAATCAACTGGAGGGAATTCAAAATAAAGCTCTTCGGTTTGTGTATTCGCAGTACTCACGTGACGTCAGCATAACCTCACTACGCAACAGGGCAAACATTCAAACTTTGGCGATTCGCCGACGCGTTGCTGCTTTAAAGTTTCTCTACCTACTTTATCATGACAACATTAATATAACCAAACAAGAGTACCTAAAACCACCATACCAGCGCTCAGCCAGAACAAACCACGACAAGAGTATCAGGCCATTTATCTCCCGCTGTAATACATTCAAGTATTCCTTCTTTCCGTCAGTCATAGAATTATGGAATAAACTGCCACGCGACATTGTGTCCTCAGAATCTATTAACGCTTTTTCTGTCAAGATTGAAAAATTTCTTAATCAACAAGTTGCGCCGTTGTAGGAAAAAAAAAAAAAAAAGCGCTGCTCACGGAGTGTATGCTTTTCATCTGTATGCTGATGGCAGTTCTTTTTAGTGTATGCTTTTACTGCGTATGCCGCTTGTAGTTCTTATTCCAAACTTAGTGTCTAATGTGTGTACCCTTTCCTGTTAGTCTGTACTGCTTAAGTTTTTTTTTTTTACTTTTTTATGTATTCTTTGCAATCTGTACTTTTTATTTTTTGTTCCCACTCCTGTAAGAGCCTGTCAAGGCTTACAGTATTAATAAATAAATAAATAAAAATAAATAATATGCCTATTAACTGAAATGGGAGCGACAATAGGCCATCTGTAGAGAGAGAAAGAAAGAGAAATCATTCGTTTTCCTGATTAAAAAGTAAGTACGATGCCCTCACTCCTGGGCGTTGTAGAGGCTTTGTACGGAACGGAGATGCCGAGTAGTCAAGAACAAGTCGGTCCGAAGCCGTCGAAAGACGCTAGTACAGGTTACGGTCGGTACGAGGCGCTTAATTAATATAAGTCGAAGACTGTTACGAGCGGCGCAAGCGGCGCATTCACTCGCGAGGCACACCCAAACGCGCGTGAGACCGAAAAGAAGAATGGAAAGACGGTTGACGCGGCGCAAGCCGACCAGGCAAGCCTGCGGAGAGTCTCCCTCACAGCGGCGGGCGAAGCGAGCGGTCGGACAGAAAATACAGGGTGCGTGCACGGAAGGGACAAGACCGGGTTCGCGGTAATCAGGGCGGCGATAACGATCGCGAACACAATGACAGCGTTTCCAAAAGGGCGGGAGTGCGCGCGCGCGCGGCATATAGAGGCTCCGCGGGGCGGCGTTCGCGATAATTTAATCCGGAACCGCCAGGGCAGCCGCCCCGAACAACATATATGCCGACAACGAACCGACCGCTCGGCTCGTACGCACGCGAGGGCGTCTTGTGAGTCTAGTAAGTCGCGAGAACGTCTCGGACACGATCTCGAGAACGCGCCGCGCTTGCGCCGCGGCGATCAGAACGACGCACGCCAAGTCGATCATTCGCGGCGGGCCGGACGTGCCGTAATTCCTCGCGAATAACGCGCACAGGGTGATTTAAATGTATAGAAATAGAAATACCCAATTTCGCAGGTTCGGCAAACCAGAGAGAGAGAGAGAAAGAGAAATGAAACCAAGGAGTGTATATTTGTATTATTTTTTTTTTACTTCAACGTCCCGCAATCTCGTTTATTGTCGAGCGTAAGCAAGCTGATACACTAGCAGCGCAGGCGCTCCGGATCGCTTCGTTAACTACCAACAGCTTGCGCGTGAGGTCACAAGCGACATATTATAGAGTGACAAGCACAGCGCGTCAGCGGAATTGCCGGAGATAAGGCGAAGATAAGCGAATCCGATAACAACGGCTGTTTTCAACGCTTTTCGACCGTCACCACGGTGGCCACGAAGACGTAGGTGCTAGCCACCAATACGAGAAAGAATGCGGTACCCCGCGGGCGTCGGACGCACGACGAGCACTGGTCAAACGGTAAGAAAGAAAGCGAAAAAGAGCGGGAGACGGCTTCCAAGTTAAAAAAAAAAAAAAAAAAAAGCACCGGTGATCGCGCATCAAGAAAGAGGTACAGAGAGAGAACACTAAGAGCTGAGAGAAGGAGGTATAGGAAAGCGAAAAAAAAAAAAGAATGAAAAGAAAGAGGGCGGTAGAATATGTCCAGAAATTAGCAGTGTCGGCACGCATCCACTACTACTACACCAGCGACGGGGCGAGCCGTCACGCAAACGGAAGACGCTCCTCCGCGGCTTGCAGAAGCAGCAGCTTCAGAAGCCAGCACAGCTCCTCGCTGCGGGCTGGCATTGCATTGCGCGGCGGCGGCGGTGGTCGAAAAAACGCGAGGGCAGCAGCAAGCGAGAAACGGGCGGCATCCCCGCCGAGCAGCTCGGGGTGGTGGCGGTGGTGGTGGGGGTGAGGCGATGGGCGTGAGCCTTGATGGATCGCGCTATAGGGACGACGCCGACGGAGCTGCCGCTCTGCGCGCAAGGCCCGAGATGCCGTGGTGCAGTATAATACGCGGCAAGCTGCAGCCAGGGAGGGCACAACGCAGCCCCCGCCGTGTCTGTGCGCGTGTACGCCTTGTGTGTCGGCTCCGGCCGTTCTGGCGATCGTCCTGGTCCCGGCGTATACACGCTGTCCAACCGCTGCCCCTTTGTTTTGTTTGTTGCTTTTTTGTTTCTTTTCTTCTCCTCTTTATGTTATCGTTGCGGACAAGGACTGCTGGAAGATGCGCCGATGACAATAGACCGGGAGAAGCGGAGTAAGAGAAAAAGATGACGCGAGAATTGAAGGAGGAAGACACGATCGGCGGCAGTCCGTGGCAGACGCTTGCGACAGCGCATGTGACGGGAGAAAAGCGGGAGGATCGCGCGAGGTGGGAGACAGTGGGGCAGATGAGAGAGAGAGAGGGGAGAAGGACACTACGTGTACTTACCGACATTTCTTGAAGTTAACGCACGGTTAAAAGAGAAGACGAAGAAGAAGAAAGGAAAACACGAAATGCGTGTTAAACTACATAAGAGTCGAGTGAACCAGGAACGGCAGCACGGTTAAAATGCCCAAAGACGGGCTAGTCGGCCGTTAGAACTGAGGCGCGTTCACCAACGAAGCTGGGCGGGACGCGGACTACCTAGGAACAGGCTCGAGCAAAGAGGTCGGGCTAACCGCGTTTAAATACGGAAACGTACACCTAAATGTTTGTAGGGATGCACAGTGCGCAAGCAGAAACTTGAAAGAATCAAACGGAAACGCTGTCACCTGACTTATCCTATTCGCTTGCTTTGTTACTGAACTAATCTTTACTCGACAAATGGTTGCAAAGAAGCCAGAAAATCGCTACAAACAGCTCTCTCCGTCAGTCCAACTATGGAAAGCAGACGACAGTTTACTTGCCAGTAAAATCCGTGCAGTCCTCTTCTCCACTCCGCATCCTGCTCAGTTTACCCACGCCGTTTAAAGGTCTAGACTTGCTCTGCGAACACACACACACACACACACACACACACACACACACACACACACACACACACACACACACACACACACACACACACACACACACACACACACACACACACACACACACACACACACACACACACACACACACACACACACACCGTACACACGCGCGCGCCTCACCGCTGAGTTAAAATAATACAGAAAAGTAACCAGTGCGCTATCAGTGGTTCCCACCTCACCCAAGTACGTTCCACAGTACATCCCTCTGCTCCGTCCAAAAGAAAGGCCGGACAGGCTCACGCACGCCGGACGCACATACACACGCACTTGCAAGCACAACGCGAGGGCCTGGCGGTCAGTGGCAGCAGCAGTGGCTCAAACGAATGGACCGGCGAAGCAGGCGGAGGCCGCGCGGTCAAGGAGCCAAGCGGGCGCTTCCGGTATATGCAGCAGAATCGGCTTGCTTCCCCGTTGCTTATACTGGACGTCTACTATACATATACAAGCCGTCGTTGTCTACAACTCGGACGCCCACGTAAAAAGTCTTCGCCTCCGGTGGCAGGGAAAGAACCGCGCGGGCGCCTGGGTTTTCAGCATGACTGCCGCGTATACACCGTTCGCGCAGCGCATGCGCGAATAATACACGATCGCGCGCGCACGCCGTCCCTCTCTTCTGATGAGCCTCAATTAGCGGGATGCGGGCGGCGGCGTGCGTAGTGAGAGACCCGACTCGTGTATCTGGTATGCGTGCCCTTGCCCGGGCGATGTGCCGAACGAGCGGTACGCACACGGAAGGCCTCTGGGATGCGCGGTGCGCACAGTAGTGTGTTGTTGCTGGCGCGGAATTCAAGAGCGCTCTCCACTGAAGAAGCTCGGTAAACGAGAAGAGGTACTGCAAGTGGTTCTGGTGGGGGTGGGCTATGTGAGGGGGGGGGAGGGGGGGTACGATGCCGTCGCTGCTGCTGCTGGTGCCCTCGGCCGCCATGGGCGGATCTGCGCAAGCGGCAAGACGGGCTATCGTGAAATATGGCAGCGTCGTCGTGAAGCGTGGGCGTCCGGCCCCTTTTGGCGTGCCCTCTTCGAGACGAGCTGAACAAGACGTTCCCCATAGTTCGACCCCCCCCCCCCCCCCCTCGCTAGGCCCCACTACGCGTATATATAGACATTCCCGGGCGGGTATGTTACATGCGAATGAACCTGGCCTCTCGTGGTTTTACATTCAGCGGTGAAGGCGGGTGGGTAGCACTGCATGCTTTGCAGTTGCAACGCGGCTTGAGCAAATGTGAGTGACCCTTCGCGAGGAGACTCGCAGAAGGCCTACCGCTGAAGCTCGAGGTGGGCAGCGCTAAAGAAGGGTACACATTGAGTCAAAGGCACGTTTGTGATTCCGATAGAGTATAGCTAACGCTCGCGGAACACGTTGGAGTATCTATCTCAGGAATCAAGAACCCAAGGTATCGCAGAAATCGCGATGGACCACACGCAGCCACACGATACGTACGCGTATTGTGTTCTACGTTTTCGGTATCTCTGTCCCCTTTTGGACACTGATCTGAATGCAACTCGTGGTTGTTGGCAAAGAGAATGTTTCTCCGAGGATCCTTAACCGATACCTTGTGCGTACACAGTTGAATATCCGTACATTACATTGCCTTCAATCCTTCTGAAAAGCAAATATTGTTACGAAGAAAAAGTATGCGCTAGCAACAGGACCAACACGGAAGGCTGAACTCCTTCTTAAAACATGGCACTGGCAGCCTCCAGCTGATGATGATGATTACCCTACAATATGGCTCTTAGCCACCCTGGGGGATTGGTCAAGAATTGGGCACCTGAATTTTTACATAATGAACTGCACTTTTACACAATTGACCGGGGAAGGAGAGGGAGGCTCGGCTAGGCCGCATACTAACACCGACTTTCAGGGGGGGGGGGGGGGGGCATGCCCCGTGTGCCACCCCCTGGCTCCTACACTGCATGCAGTTGAGGTTCCTTTTAGTCACCATATTTCTTGTTGCCTAAAACTGCTGCGTGATTGCTATGGAGATAATTTAATTGAGAGAAGGCAGATAGCTCGGCCTGAGCTAGCGCGTTTCTAGGCTGCTACTCTGCACAGGGAGAGGGGGACCGGGGACATAAAGGTGTGATGAGGGATGATGATGACATAGAAAGAGGGATGCACAACGGTGAAAGCAAGTTCTGTTGATGAACATTCAGACATGTCATTCATGAAGCCACCACCGGGTTCCAGACCTTGCCTGTGGTCACTAGTTCAAATGAGCCTTCAGATAAAGGCGTTAAGACGAAGCTGGTGTGTGGGCTTCTCCTACGTCAGAAGTATACGGGCCAAACAAAAGCTTTCCAAAATGTAAATTGCGTAGTTTGCGTTACGTCCGTTACTTTTCCTTCATTGCTCTGATGTGCCTGTTATTTGATTCTCTCCTGACGATATTTTCTGCTGTATTAATGATTGATTACTGACGATTTTTTTTCCCTATGGTAACATGCCAGTCAGCAAATGATAACGGACTTGAGAAGTTATTACGTCCCTCACCCGTCTTAAAAGTCTCAGGATGACAGGATGGATAGAAAAAAGGAACGGTCATCACGGCTGTCACCGTACTTTCGATGGCCACGTAATGAAACGGCAGCGCGCCATACCGTCGACTGGCCAGCGAAGAGAGCCCCACTACAACCAAGCAGGCGAGAGCGTCCGGGTAAGACGGCCAGTCCACGGCGATCCGGTCGCCACAGTGGTGATTGAAACGGAAGACAGGGGCGTGTACACGCTAAGAAACAGGCGCTCTCAAGCGGGCACACAGACAGCTTAGAGACAGCCGGAGTGTGTTATTAGGATTACAGCGGCGGACGGACACGACGCCAGCTTTCAACCGTAATGCGAACTCGCGCGTTCCGCGAATCAAAGTAGAATAGAAACAAACGAGAGCGCCTTTAGATACATACACACGCTGCATGTCTGAATACGCGTTGCCCACGTGCCAGTCACTTTTTTTTTTTTTTTTTGCCGCGCGGATGGGTGGGTCAACGAGAAGACGCGAGCTCCTCCGAAAAGCATCGACGACTCCAAGGAGGAGGCGCGAGCTCAAGTATAGAGCGCGGTAGACAGGTTAAGAATGGACGCAAATTAAGAGCCGCGCGCGTTTGGCGGACGTTCGCGCAGCGATACTGCTTGGCGCATGTACGCTTTGTCGCGCAGTTTCTAGGGGCGTGCGGTGCTCTGTCAAAGGACGTCTTTAGGTTGTGCCGCTTGAGGAAGGAAGACGCACTCAACGCCAAAGCCCGGGTGCGGCTGACTGATACAGTTCGTTCACCCGTACAGAGCTTCGGCTGCGCGTTTAACGTGAACAAAGGGGACGTATTCTATGACGATCGCTTCGGCGATACTGTCGCCTTCACGTGACGTAGTGCTCAACCGGCCAATAAGTTCATCCTATTTTTGCTCAAGCAGCCAATCAGCGTGCGCCTCACGGCGATACTATCGCCCAAAGTGATCGTCGCAGAACACGTCCCCAGTTTCTATGAACGTATACGCCGGTGCATTTCCGCTTGTGTGAATCTCTGAAAATGACGATCCTCTGCTGTTTTTCACTATGCGTGGTTACTCAAGGTGTTGCCTTCAAGAAGCAAGCCGGAATATGAGACGAAGCGAAGTTCGTGCAGATATAGCGACAAATGTGCAAGACAGTAGAACGGCCGGATCTGTCTCTGCACAAGTCGCTCAGATGCTTGTGACAAGTCTGGAAGGGACCCGGACTTTTGATCTAACTCATACAAAAACGTTTAGTCATAATAGGACCATGACACTTGGGAGGGCTGTAATGAAGTGCTGGACGGCTATTTTTGCAGCCTTCTTTTTTTGAAAAAATAAGTTCGCCTATTTGCAAACATGACGCCAAGACAGGAGGAATGCCTGCGCACGATCGCGAGCGTTTGTGAAGTCATCAAATCTTTGGAAGCCTTTTTTATTTTGTCCGCACCTTCATACATACATATTTCCAATATAGCCGGAAGCGTGTCGCTTTTAAGTGGCGCTGCCGAACCCTGCACGCACGATGGACGCGCCACGTTATATATATATATATATATATATATATATACGCGAACGCGCCAAGAATCGCGAATCACGACTGCCGCCCGCGCGCGTGCACTCACATACAACCGTTTCGCGCGGTGTATAGATGTACAAGGCACTGCGGAAAAGAACGCGCACGTTTTCAGACCCTCTCGCGAACGCAATCGCGCGCAAAAAAAAAAAAAAGAAAGAAGGCAAAGGCGAAAAGCCAAGCTAAATTCGCCTCCCTCCGCCGGGGTTAGGGCAAAACTCCCGGCTCGCTCTTGCGCAAGCGAGCTGGCGTTATAAGCGGCCGATCATGAACGGAAAGAATCTGCGTGAGCGTGTGAAGAGGTAAGGGGGCGTGGAGGGGTGGAGATGGCGGGGGGGAGTCGGAGTAGGAAGCGGTGGCCTATGGCCGCGGCCGTCGGCTACCTATTACCCCGGCCAGACGCAGATTACACGAAGCCAGTTCGCCACCACCACCACCGGCACCAGCGTTATATATACACCTTATAGACATGCCCACAACCAACCTCCTCGTTCGAACCACTGGCTTCCACCAGTTGGCGCTGATGCTATTGCTGCTGCTTCAAAGAGCAGCGCCGCGTAGCGAGCTTGCCAAGAAGAAGGAGAAGAAAGAAAGAAAGAAAGAGTGAATAAAGAAATTTAATGAATCGTTAAACCACGCGGGCCGCACTGCGGTAGAGACTTTCTTGCATGCCTGATTCGATTGCGCGCGCGCGAGCGAGCGAGCGCGCCGGGGGGAATCGGCCAGTTGACGACTCAAATTAATAACGCACCGTTAATGAACAAAACGCCTTACGACGGCGGCGGGGCCGCCGCCGCTTCCCATACACTATATATATGTACATATACGCTCGGCCGTATACCTACGCACTTTCTCCCTCGCCCTCGGCTTCCATAGATTTTGTTTTCCTTCTTGCTCACTTCTCTCTCTGTCTCCAGCATATTCGTATAGAGCACCCCTTCTCCAGGAGCTTGGCTTCCGCTCCGCCTCGTGATGAACTCGGGAAGAAGAGAAGCCACGTTCGGATGTGGGAAAGGGAACCTGGATCGAGGGGAGGGGGGGGGGGAGAGGGACTGCTCCCCCAATCATGCGCTGCCCGCGTATGAGAAAGATCCTCGATGTTCGCGCGGCCGCAGGGTCGTCGTAGGCGTTCGAAAATTGCATTCCGCCGCATGTATATATACACGAACACGTAGGAAACAGCAGCAGCTCGTCCGAGCAACGCCTTTTGCCCCCGTCCCATAACACCTTCCGACCGACCGGTGTTTCGTTTAAACTCTTTCCTCGCTTCGTACACACTCTTTTTTTTTTTTTTCTGTCTCTCTAATCTCGTCCCTCGTCTCGTAGATACGGCACGAGTTGATTCGGGGTGTGAACCCGGACAATTTTTCAAAGCCCCCGTCCTCCACCACCGCCTCCTCTCCTTCTTCTTTCCTATTCTCAGCCTGTGGGTAAAGTGGCTCGTTTTTTTTCTTTCTTTTTTTTTTCTTAAATATCTAGGGAGCGGCCCACGGGGCGTTGGTATTGTAAAGTTAATCGGGCCTCCCGAGAGTGGCCTGGGAGCTGTCTCAGAGTCGCCGGGCGACGGGCGAGGCGCGTAGAAATAAATAGACGCCGTCCCGAAAGCGCACACTCCCATAAAGCGAGCGTGAGGGCCGAAAAAAATAATAAAGCCGGCAGAGCGATTGAAAATTCCTCCGCCTTGATTCAGTGCACAACGCTGCTGATAACTTTTTTTTTTCACTCGATACAAAGCAGAGGTCTGTAGAGGCGCGTAGATGAAGCTTTGGAGGGGTGAAGGGCACGTGTTGCGATTCGGTATATATGAGCGAGGCATGCTGGCTGGATAGCCGCGAATCGGACGGGCCGGTTATAGCCGTGAGTCCTATAGCTAACGTTAGCCAAGCTGATCGACGAAAAAAGAAATTTAGAATACGGCGCAAGGTATAATTATAGGGTGTTCTGTCGTCAGCGTTCTCACATCCGAATACCGTGTAGGTCTTAAAATCGTATCTTGCACCGTGTTTTTTTTTTTTTTTGTTTTTCCTTGAATAGATTATCTAACGTTAGCTGGAACATCCTATATACCTTCGGGAGCAGTTCATATGCGAATACACCTCAATGCTGATATGTTGTAGTCGAAAGCCGTGCGAGTCAGTCAGTATCTTCACAGACATTGGTGCGTTCATAGTAGTTACATATGTTCACAATCGTCACAGATTTTCATGGACGTTGGGTCGTTCATAACCGTGTCACAAAGTTTATGTGGTGTTAACGTCTTCAGAAGCGCAGACTGATATACGTTCATAAATGAACACAGCGAGGGTTAGAGTGATTTAAAGCAAGACGTCATCTTCCTCAGAGCATGTGTCTTCGTTAAACTGAGAGAAAAAAATATTATATATATATATATATTGACGACTATCACATCAACGTTGGGCGCGAATAATTCTTTAAGTATCCAACGGGTAACATTTTCTTCTCTACTTTATTTGTAATGTGTCTAGAAAGAAGAAAGAACTAGCGATATCGTGGATGCCTGGTTAGGTCTTTGTCTGAGCTGACTGAATAAATATCGCAGCACAGGAGAGTAGCCAGTGCGCCCCTTATTTGTGAATACTACGGCAACACGACGAATATCCAGTACAAATATTTGTGTTCATTTATTTTTCTCATGCCGATTCACAGTTATCCTTCATTTGTGACTTAGAGTGCTCGAATTAGGAAATACAAAAGGAGCTTTCCTCAATGTAACTAAATAATGATGCAGCGCACCTACAACGGAAAACAGCACCAAGGAAGAACGCAGGCACATGCTTGTTTATCTATTTTACTTATTACTACTTCTTCTGAAAAGGGGGTCAGGAACAGTGCGGTTTCACGCACAAGAAACGGACCCGACGTGGCACTAGGCCTGTTTCTCTGGACACCGACCGCAATATACGAACCTGCAGCATAGAGGCATGATTACTATACATGGAGCAGAACCGCGACGCCCGTGAGGATACCCCTCTCCTAATAGCCGTATAGATACATGAACGGTGGTAATGAGGGTCTCGCGGCGGAGAGCATGCCAGCGCCACCTATACCTGCTTAACTCGGCCCCTTACGATATAACCAGCTCTCCTGGCTTCGTTAATGGGCCGCTTCACTAACTGCGCGCAAGAACTAGAAACGTTAGAGGGGCCACCAAAGAGAAAAATAATTTAAACTGCAATGGTGCATTACCCTTCGTCAACGCTAAAAAAAAAAAAAAAAAAAGAACCACTCTTACCGTGATAATAAGCTCGGTAAGCCGGAAAAGCCGCAATAACGAAAGCCTCGACGCAGCCGTTGAAATTCTCGCACGTGCTCGCCGTGATGTTATGATGCCGTGACGTCATGGATTCTGACGGCGTCTGGTAAGCAAAGTTTCAACTTAGCAAGTTTCCAGAACTTTTATTGAGCCAGTTCGAAAAAAGATCATTTAAAATCCGTGACGTCATAATGACGTGTACAGGCACTGGGATATCGGCGCGATGTTCTGGAAAGGGAAGCTTGACCTCCATTTTGTATTCTAACAACCAACCTATTGCCGTGGAATTAACGAAAGTAGAACTTAGAATAGTTTGTTATTGTAAACTCATTTAGGGTTTCTCTTTAACGTGCCTTTAAGGGAAAAAAATAAGAGTGGGAAATATATGAAAGGAGTAAAGGTTAATAGAGAGCTTTGACGTGTCCGACATTCGGGAAAATGCAAGCGGACTGGGCATGTTACCGGATGAGCGGGGCGCAGACGTGATCGGCCTGCCCGGTGCAGCCACCTGGTGGCGCAAAGCTCAACTAGGCAAATACAGAGGTAATATTGCAGTAACTAAGTGTATTCTACTTTGCTGCTGGTGTAAAATTTTCAGCGGCAACACGATTACGCCGCTGCCGAAAATTTACTCCAGCAGCGCAGCAGAGTACACTTGTTTACTCCAATATTGTTTACTCCAACTTCGCCAGTATAGCCCGGTATTCCACAAGTGAGAACGTAATACCGGGTTACCGGAGACGTAAACGTGAGACGCCGCGTTGGTGGCGCCACATTGTGGCGCAGCGTTTAGCCAGACGACGCACAGGTATCATTTCAATGGCCAACTACATTCTGATAAACTGCTGATGTAAACAGTCGGCAGATCTACACATAATCGCTAGTATGCAGTCTTTTCCTATATCTTCTTCGCCGAGAGTACCTACATAACAAGAAAAACGCTCCTAACGCACTCTAGACTGGACAAATCGTCACGAGGTACTGCCAGCAGCGCTGCTACTGCAGTCCACCTCTCCGATCACCCGGCATTTCGTGAAAAGTAACACGTTATACGGATAAGCTGGAACGTTCGACTATCTAATAGGCGTTTACGCGTAGAACTTAGCTACACACTTCTCGTGCATCCACGCCACCGTGTGTGTGTGTACCTGCGCCACCACGAGCTGTCTGTCCCTCGGTTGCGATCTGATTTTGTGTCAGGCTCCGTGCGGCCGCAAGCAGCAGCATGGCTCAGTACCAGAGGCAGCCGCGGGAGGAGCCTTATCTCGCCGCGACCCGTACAACACGCGGGGACCGATAATTACCGCGCATAAATCAGTGAACGGGCGGCGCAGCGGCGGCCGAGCCACAGAGTGTGTGTGTGCGCGCGTGCGTGCGCGCGCGCGTTAAACCCATCAAACGAACCTGGCGCGCGAGCGTGTTTCAATTAGGCCGTCTAATAACTTGTGAAACGAGGCCCGCTCACACCGCTGCCACCGCTTGCGGCGCCCATTTCGACGGGTGCCACGAAAGGGGAGAGGAGGGGTGGGTCGTAAGTGTGTGGGGGAGGGCGATCAGGGAACACCAGCCGTTCTAGCTACGTACCACCGCATTCTCTAAGTATCAGTAACGTTTTTTTTTTTCTTCAGTTCTTCGTTTGTTTTCAGTGCTTCATTTCGAACAGGGCAATGATGTGTGCGGGTTTTACTTTTACGACTTTTCTTTCATCTTCTCTTTTTCCGACAGGCCCCATTATTTTTTATCTTTCGTAATCTAAATATAGATATTCTCGAGGCAAACGAACCAGAGAGAGAGAGAGAGTTCCCGCAAGCGCAGGATACCATAAAAGTAAAGCCTATAAATAAGCAATGTTAAAGTAATCTCGCTATCTCTCGCTCTGACATAAGCCTATATACACTTGGCTACTCCGAGCCGGATCGTTTACGATACGCCCTTCATTGAACTCTAAAGTGGCGCGCTGGAGTCTCTAAGCTAGGGCGCGCCACCTATGGCGTATGTGCGGGTAGCTCGAGGTGCTGATATTGGCCGCTGCAAATTGCCGAAGCGGAGATGCCGTCAACGATCGACGACGTTATAATGGGAATTGGTATACGTGTGGCTCATGTGGCGTGCTTTAGTTTTTTTTTTTTTTTTCATTTCGTTCAATGTCCTCCCGAACGAGACGATTTAAAAGGACACTAATGAGAAATGTTATGCCAGACTGGTAAGTCACACTTCTCGAATACGAGATTTGATTAAATTTAGCTGGGGAATGAAATAGAAAGGTTGGGAGTTGGTGGTTCTCACTTGCTCCATTTCCCTTAAGTATGAGCTAAGGCGCTATGGGTGACATTGAATACAAGAAATGTCAACGTTACCCGTAAGTGGAGTCTCGGGGAGCCAGAAAAAGACCGTAGCAAACACTTATTACATGTCAGCTTGATATTCCCGCGCGCTCTCTCTTCGTGACGTCACACTTCTGCACGAGACTATAGTTAAAAATTTATCAATAACTAAGAAATACAGCGCGTTCTAACAGTGCCAATAAGTCAGCCTAGCGAATCTGGAGAAGTTTTTCTCAGCAAAGAGAAGTCGAAAGAAAGTAAAAGCACAAACATGCTGAAAACCTTGCGAAATCAGTGATGTCAGGAAGGGCTCAATGCGCGCTGTAGTTTGAACATACGTGTAGTAATTCCTAGCGCTACAAAAATGTAACTCGACAACGGAGATGACATAATTAGCACGCGTAATGTTCGTTTGTTTCCGCCACACAATTTTCTGCGTCCTTTTCTCAAATTAGGTCCTTGCAACGATAGAAAATCTTTCAGTGATGTCATCGTAATGCGCCGGCGCTGTGCTTGGAACATCGACGCTCGTGTTGAGTCGCACCATTCCTTCTCGTGGAGAAAGAAAGAAAGAAAGAAAGAAAGAAAGAAAGAAAGAAAGAAAGAAAGAAAGAAAGAAAGAAAGAAAGAAAGAAAGAAAGAAAGAAAGCATCAAGCAGCATCGTGCGCGTCCAGCTAGAGGCAAGCTGCTCATACACGGGTAGTCGTTCGCTTCTGGCCGCGTATATACTTGTATATATACCGTCTCTTTTCTGTTTTGTTTTCTTGCGGTTGTAGGAATATCAGGGGCTTGGCCCCCGGCTGACGGCCGGCAGTTACACGACGGGGTCATGTAGATCCGAGCTCACGGTCCGTTCCATTCCCCCCTCCTACACCCCCCCCCCCCCCCCTCTCAGCCCTCGTTTGCATTTTATTGTCGACAGTAACGGCACGTCCACGCAGGGCCGCTACAAGTCGTACGCGGACTTACGCGGATGTCTCCCACGATGAAAACAACAGAAAGACACGGAGACATGGAGGCGGAGGTTCGAGTGCGCGCGCAGGACAACAGGAGACACGCCTATGTACGGGGCGACTCGAACAGGACTTCTTCCTTCCATCCTTTTATGGGGCATGACTCAATTAGAGAATGTGCTGCCGAGAAAGAGAAAGAAAGCGAAGAATGGTACCCACGTAATGGCGTAATTTCGGATGATTTTTTTTTCTTTTTTTTTCATTTGAGTAAAGAGGGCCATAAACTAGAGACGTCGTTTCTTTTATTTTAGGAACGTTTCCGAATTAAATCACATACGAATATCCCAAGAAAAGAAAGCGTATTTCAAATATAGAATCGAATAACGAATATTTTATCATTTCTAAGAAAATTGAAATATTGGCGCGGGGGATAGCGTATCGTTACAATTATTTAAAAGGTAGTACACTCCATAAGCAGCCGCGACGGATACGAAGCTCTAGCGCACCTTTGGCCACTTCGTCGCTATCACAGTCTTCCGACCGACAGTACCGGTCCCTCTATACTGTCCGTGACGATATAAAGGTTGTGTGGGGGTCTTTCTGGTAAAATGAAAAGAAGAAGGCTTACGCATGCATACGTCGGCAAACTCACTCGTACGAGTCGACTCCCTGAGACTCACTCAGACCTACCCGTGAGTATGAGTCTCAGTGAGCCCAGCTGAGTCGACATTCGGTGAGCCTCAGGCCGAGTGAGCCCGACTGCGTTAAATGGTTGGCGAACATGGATGCATGTATAATGCTGTCCAGAATTGGCCGTCTGTTCAACTGAGGAGAGCTTGTACGTGAGAAGCAACTCAGACGCCATCGTATCTGGCGCACCATGACAACAATGAAACATGTGCACATAATAAACTGCGTCACCTAAGTAGAGAAATCCAATTCGCAAGGCATAAAACCGAGGCATTCTTATTAAATGAGTGCAAGTTATTGAGCAGAAGTTAGACAGTCCATGTGTTTGCATGAATAACTGGTGCTTCACCCCAGCAAACGCGGCTTGCTTGCAGCAAAATCATCCGGAATTTGTTTAGCCCTGTGAACACCCATAAATGTTGTTATCCGTTACATTCGAACAGAAAAGAATAATCGACCACTACAAATTGCGAAATGCCATATCGAATAAGAATCGAATACCCAAGACTATCCGATCAGTAACCCAAATTTGGAATAATCGCTCACCTCTAATTCATTTGCTTTTATTTTTCTTTGTATACCGAGGCTAAAAAAAAAAATGCTTCACGTGAGGATTTCAAAAGGGGCATACCTCCGATGCCCAGTTCTTCCTACAAAGCAGGATACACATGGTGAGACGGATCGACGAATCAGTCCGCCGACTACAGCGACGTGGCTGAGCTTTGACTAATGGGACCGCTACATAGCGCCAGTGACGTCACATGAATAATATTTGTTCGTTACAGACCAGTGGATTAGATTAAACGCCTAAACGGTAAGCGTATGGTTATACTCTCACGTTTTAAGGGACACTGGATCAAACTGAAATACTCATCGGTGAGATAACAGTTTTCATCCAAGTTTACCGTCCCTTTTCTAATAACAATTTGAAATCCTCCTCATGGTTAGCTCGGCTATAGGTGTACCTGCTTAAACCCTGGACATGAATGTCTCCTATAACCCGGAATCTGAAATGTGATACCTTAACTTATGATGCCATCGTAATTTACGGCGTTAGGCCTGTCAACAGGCCTAATTCTTTATTCTTTATTCTTTATTCTTTATTCAAGAATTACCCCGCATTGCCCGAAGGCGTTATAGCAGGGGGGTTACAGGAGGGAAAAAAAAAAACAGATCTTCATTCGTACAGCACACTTGCTCTTCACACAGCTGATTCCACTCCACAATAGTATTGACAAAAAAGGAATTCGCAAGCAAGTTCGTCCTGGCACGGTACTCGCGGATTTTAAGAGAGTGGTCATTACGCCGAGAAATATAATGTGGTTGTTTCAAGTAGCTTTCACTGCTAATTCCTGTCTTATTATTAAATATGAGGTGTAAAAACTTTAGTGCGAACAGTTCCGGTGTAAGTTTTAATGCCAACAGTTCCGGTGTAAGTTGGTGGCTCGAAAACCATACTATACTTTTTCCAAAGAAATGAACCGCGAGCACCATTTGCATAACTAATTTACTCAAATCAGCCTACTTCCAACATTTCACAGGCAAACAGCTGAACGACATATCATTTTTGATCCGAGAGATTTATGTGCTGCTCGCAGGGGCCAATATCCGGTGTTCTAACAGACTCGCCTTCACGATCACGCGGCAGCAGTCGACCGTGAACTCCACTCTGCTCATATACCTTACAATATAATTTCGAAGCACGTAGTACATCTCTGTATAACAAAACGACGACATCGGAACACTACCCAGTCCGATATGGCTGCGTTGGGCGCGGCACTTATGCCGGTTTTACGACCGGCTCTCAACAAGCGGCCGTATAACGGGCCGTACGTTGTGTGCCCGTCGCATGCCTCCCTGGTTTATACTCGTCATAATCTCATCTCCATATAGTTCTCTAAAAACCGGTCTCTTACAAACATCATCGAGCGAGCGCGCCACCCCCCTTCACCCCTATGCCCGTTTACAAGCTGTACTGTGTTCGGTACGTTGGGCTGCGTATATGTGGCGGCCCGTGTACACCGCCGCTTGACGATCGGGAAACGAATAGGCGCTTCCCTGCAAGTCTCGTTACGCCGAGGTCGATGTCCTCATCCTATATGTAGATGAAACGTATTTATATCGCGACGCGAACCAAAGAAGGCGCGAGATTCAAAAGGAATATCCGGCAAGTCATCCTTGATCTTGGTCAAATTACTGGGTACCTACACGGCGCAATTAACACGCCACGAAATAGAAGACGCCGCGATGAAAAGAGCTCATCGGGTTGGATAGCTCAATAACAGCTCATTGAGCTATCACGGGGTCCTCGTTTCTGGAGTTGAGACGATGCCTCAAAAGCGAAGCCGGACCGCCGCCATCTCACCAGGGGCGCGGAAAAAAACGTTAGACACACATCCGGTTTGCTACCCTGCGCTTGGTGGGATATAAGGACGAAAAGAGGGAGGGTGAAAGCGTAGAGGAAAATCACTGTTGAGCGCGCACTTCAACGTGCGTGTGCACCAAGTCTATATAAACGGTCGCGGCGACCTGTCGACTTAAAAGTGACGTAGCGACGCCACTGCGTCCATGGTTCAAGAATCTTCACGTCTGAAGACGGTCTCGAGTTCGGTCGCTTTAATCCGGAGAGGGCGGCGCTAGATGTTGCAATGAGAACAAAAGCAGGGGGGTTCAACAGCTTCTTCGCTACACAAGGGGCACACATAGGCGTGTCACACATTCCGACGAGTAACGAGTATGCATTATTGTAGCGGACGAGAAGGACGTTGTGTGTTCATCGCACAGAAGGCGCTGTTCTACAAAATATGGTTTGTTTTCTGCGACAGTATGTTGCTGTCGCAGCATATGCGTTCAGATCCCGCGGAGCGGAGCAATCGCTGAAGTCGATCTGCTGACATTTTATGCGCTCCCACGCCCAGGTGCTCGAACGTCGGTCCTGAAAGAAGACATCACTCCAGGCCGATGCGACGGTCCCACCGGCGCTGCGAGTTAGAAGCCTCGATGAAAAATTGAATAACCGCGCCAGACGACACGCTGCCGCCAGGCGCCAGTCTCGGTCCTGTCCCATCGACTGAAGAATTCGCATTGATCTATCAGTTCGATTGAACCAAGCCCTAAAGGTAAACGAATATCAAAATAACAACAGAAAAAGGCGTATTACTTCTGGTTTCTCTCTTTTCAACGGGACGGGTCTTTTGCGGGCACACAGAAAAGCGAACGGCCGGAGCTGCAAAATGTGTACACGAAGCTCGAAGCGTTGCGCACGTCTGTCGGCAGTGATGGAGAGGGGAGGTGCAGCAAAAACAATTTCCGAGCATCGATCTATAGAGCGTCGGCGGCCGCCCTCGTCCCCGTTCCTCCGTCATTCGGTGTATGCGAGCAAATTCTGAAGCCATCTTCTGCCGCGAGAGGCGCTTTCATACGCGTACACGCCGATGCTAAGACAGCGCCGAATGAAGCCACGCGCCGGTATATAGCTTCGCGAGAAAGTATTAAAAAAAAGAATAGCACTGCCGGTATATAAGCATCAAGGCAGCGTATATAAACGAATCGAGACCGATACGTCTTGATCGAAAAGAAACGTTCCACGTGCCGGCGACAGAGAATTGCCGGCCGCGCTCATATAGGAAGGAATCGCGAGGGGAAACGCGTGATGAAAAACAGAAAGACGGGGGGGAACGAAAGACGTTAAGCATTTTCCCACTTCTTCTCCGAACAATCCCTCCCACCACTATACCCTTCGGGCCTGAGCCCCTTTCCCCAAAGTATTCTTCTACTCTATTCTTGATATACGCGAGCGAACACTTACATCTAGCAACGTTCTCGCGTTCGTACGTGGAACGATTAGACCATCCGGCCTTTCGCATATACACACAACAGATGAAGCCACGCGCGGGCGTAAGACGCCAAACCATAGGGACGCATAGGCGCAGCGGCGCCCGAGGGCTCCCGACAATATTGTCCTAACACGCCACTCGGCGGCGCTGCACGACTTCCCGACTCGGGCTGCTACGACGGGCCGGTGTTTTACTTCTCTCCCGCATTCCCCTCCTGCGGCGGCATTGCGGGTCCGAATTGTTTCCCGTCTATTTCCGCTCGTGTTTCCAGACAATTCGCGCAGCACTGTTTGTTCCGAAACCATTGGCTCGAGAATATGCGGTCCCTACGCCCCCCTCCCCCCCCTTTTTTTTATTGCTATTTCGTATTATTTAACTGTTGTATGGCCCCCTTTTCTTTTCCCCCATTACCCGCAACAAAGAACCACCTACACGCAGTAGCCGCCCTCCCGCGCTCTACGTCACCCTCCCCCCGGTTGCCATAATACTAGCCTCGGCCGGACCCGATAGCCACTCGAAGCGACACAGACTGTCTCGGAAAGGCCGTGATCGAAGGAGCGATCGAATGTCAGGTTCCTGAGTGTTTATGCGCCGCTAATGGGAACCAAACGAAGGGACCACATCGTGTAGCACCTCCTACCGTAGCACCGAAGTGGTCTCTGCAGCCTTGCGATTCTTACACAATGCGACACCGAGCGCGCCACACGGCTAATCAAAAGCGATGTATGCGTCTGACAGGAATATAGATTGTAGTTTAACTCAGAGTTGAACCCTCCGACGTACACACCGTCATTTGTGGGAGTATACAGTACAGAGGAAGGGGCTCTAAAACAAAGCCGTTTGATGTGTGACAAATACATAGCGAACTGGCGTTTTTGCATAGTTCTGACGTCTTGAAAGGAGGCCCCAGGAGTCAAGAATCGACAGTGTAGGGAATCGCGTCGACAATGTGGCTGTCTGCCTACAGTTCTGTGTTCTCCGTGTTAAACTATGAGCTAACGTGCTAGCGCGTCTTGTGCTTGTGTGTGCGTGTCCGCGTGTGCGTGCGGTTACCTTTATTTGAAAATCCATCGGAGGCGAGAGTAGCTGACGGACACGTCGGCCCAGCCCCAGAGCCCGGGAACGTTCTAAACACGCGCTACCGTCATCTTCACCCGCTTCGAACAAGCCACAGTTGGACACGGCAGCAATACTACAACATATTACACATGGAGCAGCACGCCGGGCCTGTAGCAGGCTACCTTCCCAGTTATTAATAAACTTTACCTCACTCCTCTCTCTCGTCTTATTTTTTACAAAATAACCTGAGGCAAGTTTGGGTTCTGCGCCCGTGCGGGCCCCGATTCTACTTTTCGGATACGCTAAGCCGCTTGCGCGAGTTGCTTCTAAAAACCCTACCATGAAATGACGAGGGTGCACAGAAAATGAGGTAAAAGGAACAAGCGATCGCAGAGAATGTGGCTGCTCGCGGGGCGCCTCGCCTCCGTATAACCGGCTGACCGTGGTATAAATATAGTCTCAAGCAGTAATATTTTCCTTTCCGTGCTAGGAGTACCCCTTACTTGATCTCAAGATTGCGGGGAGTCATTCACAGTGCTCGATTACACTGGAAGCGCGCTCGCGCACGACTCATGCAATGACCCGCTGAACGACCTCGCGGGAGAGCGTCGCCGATCTCCTGTGCTCAAGAGTAAGGAAGACCGGTGCAGGCGAGGAAAGACTTGCGCGCGGCGTATACGGTCATGATGTATGTATACACACATCGCACACGCGTGTGGTCAAGACAGCCGATTCGCGCATACTGACAAATGGCCACGCACGAACGGCGAATCAAGAGCCGGACGTTGTGGCGCACTACGCGCGCAGGAGCTGCTATCAACGGGCGCGCGAGTTTCGGTCAGAACCTGTCCTGAGTGCGAAAATAAATTTCACAGCACATCCTGAGATCTTGAGACAAAGGCGATGTCACAGGGGCGCGTGTTAATCGTAGTCAACGTATGTCGAGATTTGCTATCGCCACGGCTATGTGCTATGCGGTTAAACAGCCATTCCATCGCGTACACTTGCTAAAGACAGAGTCGTCTGCTGAAGGAAATGCAATGTTTCTTTCTGCCCCTGTCTCACTTTCTGCGAAAGAAAAGAAGATATATATTGGACGTATTATAAGATTCTTATTTCGTTCAAGTACGTTTACATATAAGCGGTATGTTCGAGCGGCTATCACGTGGAGCGAACTGATGAACCTGGATGAATCACTTTCGGGGACGTCACTTCCAGCGCCCGCTGATTGGCTGCAGCCAGCGGAAGCGGTTGTGATGAAAGGGATGATGACGTGCACTTACAGATAGCGTTATTTTCACGTCGCATCGTTTCTGACTGCACCGGCGGGATGCCCGTCGAACCTGTGATGCGCCGTGTTGTTGGACGTCGCGTGACGCATAAATTAGCGTGGAAAGTTTTAGGCTTCTGGTAAACGTACTTAGGTTAACGAAATACGGGAAATCCGGTGACGTAGAAGTGGGACAGCCGCGCTGGTGGCGCCATCATTGTGACGTCACGCATACTAGAGCATACAGAACTACAACTTTACCTGCCTAAACCATCCTGAGATATTTGTGCATTATGTAGGTTGTGTACAAATATACGCCCACGTGCATGCGCCCCAGCGACTGCTCCCTCGCAGTACCAGAAACCAATCTCGAAGGCTATGATTTTGCGCGCTGCAAGCGCTGGATGTGATTGCAGAGCCGAAAACACGCCATAGCCGCCATGTTTTATACACCCCCTATAGCGCACTACCTCGAGTCCTTTTCAAGTTTACCTCGGAAGCCATTTCGTAAAATATTCGTCCCGTATAAGAAGTCATACGCCTACGGAACCATACTGAAATGTTTACGTCATCTCTGCTTGCCGTCTGATTTATTAGAACGAATTCGTACTAATTTGATCGAGACCGGCCTGCAGTCACAGACTACGAAAAGCACCCGTAAAGTAAGTGTTGAATACCGATAGATAACAGTAAAAGCTAGGATGCTGAACCAACATGTCAACGCACCGGCACGATGTTACACGTTCATATTTGTGCCTATGCACAGAGAAACGGTTTTTTGCCACAGCAGACACGGGGTCACTTTGTCCACGTGCACGAAGATGCTACTTACAGCACAGAACAGTGATACTTAAAGAGAGAGATATTTTCACTTTCGTAGTATACCACTGAATCATGAGAACCGACTTGGAAAGCGACTATGTCCGTGGACTGTCTTCGGCTCCCATGAGGATACCTCGCGCGAGCGCATCGGCATCAAGAATCATTGTCTTATAGTGGATTTCTCTCTGACTTTTCCCCCACATCAGAAAAACATTTGACGCTAAAAGAGCTCCTGCTGCCGCCGACTTCCTCGGTGCATGTTCCTGTGCTTCGTAATGTTTAATTTGCTTAGGGACAAGGCTAAAGCTAATTAAAGACACCACTAAACACCAATCCCTAAACACCAATATAGTTTGAGCTGTATTAGTAGATTGCTATTCGACGATATCAGCTAAAGCCATTCTCACCGCGAGAAAAAGATTTGATGAGTGAGACAAAGAAGCAAGAACAAAAGTCAGGTGGCGAGGTCGCTTTGAAGTTCCGAGACTAGCTCTCCGTGACGTCAACGATTTTGAATGCGTTTCGTAGGACCTAGTTAAATTTTCATTGGTAAAGAGGGACCACATTGTACCCTCAGAACGCCTAAAACTGAGCTTGGAAATTTGAAGAGCTTTTACTAAACCACAACGGTTAAAAAAATAATAATAAATAAAAAAAGAAAGCTTTGAAATTCGCGAAGTCGCACTGACGTTCGGGAGCTGGGGTTCTGACGTGAACTTAAAAAAATATGGAAATTTGGCCTTCACTTTCCTTTGTCACAGTCAAGCTGTAGCCGTGAAATTAACACATATTATCAGTTTAAACTGAGTTGGTGTTTTCTCTTTCTCTCTTTTTTATTAAATGATATTTAGGAAACGTAGGCGGCGGTTGGCACGTTTCACATAGAACAAATATATACTAAACGTAAAATAACGAGCCGCTGCTGAATAAAAGAGTCTTAGTGTTCTTTTAAAATGTCCCTGTAATGTATAATGCAGCCAAAGAAGTATTTTTAGTGCGGCGTGGCCCCCATCAGCGAGCCAATTTGAGCCCGCAGGACAACCACGACGCTATCAAAAACTGCATACAGTAAACCTTCACTGTAACGCAGGCATCGGGACAGGAAATTGACTTCGTTATAAGCAGTAATTCGCTTAAAGCGTAAGAGCTATAGGAGAGTCAGTAGGAGGGTTTTAGCGTGTCCGGATTGCTGGGTTAGGCAGAGGCGTAAACGTGAGATTGTGATGATGACGATGATGATTATTATTATTTATTGGCATCCCCTTTGAAATGGGGCGATGACAGATGTTCACCTAGCCTACTTGAGCTAATCAGGCATGCTATCCATGCGTTCCGGTCTAACATTTTCATGTTCCTTCATGTCCCAACTCTTTTTTTTTTTTTTCTATTCCTGAAAACTTATATTTCTACCTAGCACTGCTACCTATGCCTGTAACGGAATCCGGTTGTATAATCTCTTCCCTGCTTTTTTCTTCTTTTTACTTTTTTTTTCAACCAATACCCTAAACGTCTTTTGCTTATCTCGACTGGTGACCGGTCAATGCTTCCGCCCACCTCAAATCCCCGCGCTCCTGCAAGGTTACCTATGGATCTCGCTGCAGGTGAAGAATACCTTCAGCATTCCATTAGAATGTGCTGAGTGGACTCAGAATTTTTGCTGCAGCATACACATGCCCCATCTTTTTGCGAATATTTGTTCCGGTATGTATTTGTCCTGAGGCAACCAGCTCGAGTGTCAAATAGCAAGGCACTGCCCTTTGTGTTATCATATAAATTTTCCCTTCTGATTTCTTTTTTCCCATTCTTGTAAATTTCAATGGACTTTTTATTTGCATTATTTGCATCCAAATCGCTGTCTCTATTTCTCTCACTTGATTTTACATGACCCCTGGTTCTTTATTTACACTTTCAATGATCCTGCAATTACGATGTATTTACACTTTCAATGATCCTTACGATGTGCCCATGTTTTTAAAGAGCACAAGTACAGATACTTGTGCACTTTAACCACCCATTTATTTTCTTCCATGTTCCTGGGTCTTTCTTCAAAACTGATTTTGATCTGCACTTCTCCGATTTCAAAAGAGGTTAGACCCATGTCACCCTACACTGCCTCATTTGTGATTTTACCGTGGGCCCCCAAAGCCAACCGCCCTTCCGATCTTCGGTTAAGTTCCATACACGACAAGATATCCGAATTTAAGCACAGAATGACATTTTCGAACGTTAGCGCTGGTACCATTACTCCTTTCCAATTTCCACGTACCACCTCATACTTATTGCGGCCCCCAAAGTGCTCTATGCTTCATTTTTGCTGCCCCATTCCGCTTTCCCTTTATTTTCAGATTATCTCGGTCGGTGCTTGAGTAAGTCCTTCCTTTGCTCATCTATACGCCGAGGTACTCATATTGCTTGACTATATGACGGGCTATATGACGTACTGTTGAATTGATACCGCGGCATTACTCATCTCCTCATTAAAGATCACAATTCCCGATTTACGTGCGCTAAATTTAAGGTCTAAACGTGTCGCTGCGTTGCTACACACATTTTCAAGTGTCTGTAAATTTCTCGCATTGTCCGCTAGTAGCACTATGTCGTACGCATGCATCAGCCCAGCGACCTTCTGTTGCACCCTTTGACCATTGCGGAAGTAACATAGATTAGCACCCAATTCACAGCCTTCCAGTCGTATTTCTATGCCCTTAACATGAGCAAAAATGGAGACAGAGATAATCGTTGAGTCAGTCCTCAGGGGGAAATTCCCACAAATTCATCGCATTTCCGGCCATCCCATACAATATGTACTCGGTTGTCTTTATATATCTCCCTCAGGCAGCTCCACGAAATCGCCATATGCCTAGGCCTTCGTGCTGGGGAATATGCCTAACAATCACCTGTGGATACGTTGTCGTAAGCTCCCTTAACATCTAAGCATGCTACCCATAAAGGTCTATTTTGAGATATTGAAATCTCAGTTAAATCTCAGTTAAACGGTTGTCGCGCGGCGGCGTGATCAGTGACGCCACCTGGTGGCCAAGAGCTCAACCAGACAAAACTCGGAGCTGTCACTGCAATAATCAAGTGTAGTCTACTTCGCTGCTGGTCTAAACTTTCGGCAGCAGCGTAATCGTGAGCACGTTTCGTTTTTTTTTTTTCTCGTCGAGAATACTCGCGGAACACGAAAACGTCGGTATATAGTCAGTGTTGTTATAGATTAAGCGTCTCAAGATGTCAATAGCAGCGTCTGGTTGTCCGCCATTACGCAAACACTACTGCGTATACAGGAATGCTGGACGCACTGAAAAATCTGTCCAGTAACGCGAGAACGCGAAAAAAAAAAAACAAAAAAACTCCGGATAAAGCGATTTCGCTTTAACGAGCGTTTACTGCAGGTAACAGCTATGGGGCGTCCGCTTCACCGCACAGACTTAACGCAGATTTCACCCGCAAATCCACGCAACGAAATCGCCACACAGAGCAGTGCGAAATGAACTGGCGCCGGGAGGCGCTGAGTCAAAGATGAAATAATTAAACTTCTTTATTAAGAAGGAAAGAATGGGACTCACCTGCGGTCCAAGGGGAGCAGTGTTGAGAGAGAGGGCAAGGCCAGGAAACGGCAGGGAGGTCAACCAGAAGAGCGTCCGCTTTGCTAACCCTACACAGGGGGGTAAGGGAAAGGGACAATAGAAAGAGGCAAAGAGGGAGAGAATGAGCACTGAGTGCAGTGTGGGATGATGCACAGGGACACTATAATATAAGCGGTCTCTTAAACCGGCGCACTTCAAGTATGTATAAGAGCCGTGTATGGGCTTCTCTCAGATTCGTTCTACGAGGCCGGATTCGCAAGCCAACTTTCACAGGGAGAGCAGCGTTTTCTTGGCTCGCCTGGGATCAGGGGATATCATCCCGGCCTCGTGTAAGACTTGCGCCAGCTTGGCGTGCTTTCTCCCGGAGCGGGCGAGCGTCAAAGCCAACTTTGAAACGTAAACACGAGTCCTGTACCGTCGTAACATCGGCAACCGTTAACCACCGCAACCGTATAGTATTGATAATAGAGGCGGAAAATTATAATTCATTCCTTACGATTCTCTGCGCCCCCGAAAAGCTGAGGTTAATAATTACTCGCCGCCGACGACGCACTTTATAAGTCTCGCTGGGGCGGACAGTATCGCAGATGTTTACAACGACATATGAACAAATAATACAAGACTCCCGCGAGCGACCATGGAGGTCGAGTGAAGTGGCATAAACGTAGCAGCGCAATTTCGCCTGAAGTTTCACCTTTTTTTTCTGATGTTCCGCTCTGGACGGCAGGTTATACTAATGCGTTAGCATTAGGGGTGTCAAAGTGGGGAAAAGTGTGTGTGTGAAGTGCGGGACGCCGGTCACGTGGAAGAGGTTGAGACGGGATGGGAGAGCTGAGAGGAGTGTGTGCGTGTGTGTGTTGTGTGTTGGAACTGGCGGTAGTCCGCTCTGGAACAACGTCACTCGCACCTCGATGAGGCAGGACGTGTGTCGAGTGAGCGCCAGAGCAACACTTTTGCAATGCGTTTCTCTGGCGAGCGCATTGCGAATGACGACGGAGTCACAAAACACCATCTTAGGAGTATTTCGTGCTGCGCTTGTTGGTGAAACACCGCTATTAGAAGATGGGGCTCAAATTGATATTGAGACGAGCACAAAACTCATTTAAATGTCTACATATGTGTGTCCATTTTCGCCCCCGTACTATATATCAATAGCGCTGGCCAAACGCGCTCTCGGTGCGCTAAAAAAAAAAAAAAAAGAACTACGTGGTCAAAGTTAACGCACTGCACTTTCAAGTAATACGAACCAGAAATGCACGCACTGCGATCACGACCGCCGGAAAAACTTCGAGTAAAGCGATATTTCGAATAAAAGCGATTTCGTTATAACGAGAACAGCGGCGTTATAACGAGAGGCTACAAGACCCAATCGTTCACGTGGTGCCAGCGGAGCCTAACGGTTTCGGCTGCAGGACTGCGCGGATCATTGCACTCTCTGCAGGAAAATAGGCGGGGGGGGGGGGGGGGGGCGATGGGCGTATCGCATTACAGATCGCGATGTACGAGTGGGTATACGGGAGTTATTTAAAAGAAAACAACCCGCTCAAAGCCATAGGCACGCGAGCGCATCGCACGAGCAGTTGGAGAAACCACGTGCGCACTCACGCATGTGTGCCTGTATACGTAACGTGTTGCACCCTTTAAACAGAAGAGCCGTCCCGCGCGGCCGTCCGGAGACCGGACGCTTCAAATTGGCCGTAATTACCCGTTGGCCACGGAGGGGGGGAGGGCCGTCCGTCCGTCTCTGTTGGGTACATATGCACGCTGCCCGAGTGATGGCAAAAGCAACACCGCGCGCGGCATGTGTATCGTATGCGTCGCACGCGCGCACAGAGTTTGTGTCGTGTCGCGAACACTCGGTGTTTCTCGCGCAATGCTATAGGATAGTTATATACCAGACCGGTTCGTTTCGTTTGTGCGTTTGCAACTGTTGCGCAAGAGCCGCGCCGTCGGAGCGCGCATTCTCGGTACTTGTTCCCAACGTAGGGTGCGCATTTTTCGCGAGTTATATAGATGCGGGGGGGGGGGGGGGGGGGGGTGGAATGGCGCGCGAGGCCTGGGAACACTGCGTCTCCCGGCGTCTAACCTTGCATGTCCGCACGCTTTACACGCACGTATACGTCACGTGGTATCCGCCTTTTACGTAATCGCGAGAGAGAGCGCGGGTTGTCGTTGTCCGACGGCGGGCTTCGGCGATACGCGAGTCTCTCGCACCACTTCACGATGGCGCGCACACGCGAGCGCGCTGAACCGCGTAAATGATGATGAGTGACGGCGCGGTGAACACGACGTGTGAGGGCGGTCGACTTTGCGCAGCAGGGCACGAGCGCTCGACGCAGCAGCCAAACAGAGAGCGTCTTGAACAACAGCCGCGTCTCGAGTCATGGCGTTCTGCACACCGTTTCCGGTTTATATATGCGCGCTGGTCTTTGCACGCATCTTTGATTGCCGACCGTGTGCGGCTGTTATCGAAAGTTACCGAAGTCGTTGCGCGCTTGCGCACAAGCGGATGCGTGGCTCGCGTGATCTGGAGCCCTCGTGAATTCATCGGTGCTCCAGAGCTGACATTTTATTGGTTGATTGATTGATTGATTGATTGATTGATTGATTGATTGATTGATTGACGTTGCAAAGTTGCAGCTCGGTTAGCATGGCCTGCGACATCCAGCCGCACACGCGGGGGACTATGTGAAACCAGATCTCGGTGGACATGTAACGAGCATGACAGTTGGCAGGAAGACCACAGATTGGGCTAAACTGTTACCACGCCGCAGTAGTGACTTGAAAGTTGCTCCTGTAAGTTTTAACTCCGATCGATGTTACCTTCCGACTTACCGAAAACAATTACCAATACATTAAAACGTGTACATCTAATATCTATGTTTGCTTAGAGGCATAATAAGGGGTTAAGAATCGCATTAAGCGCATTCCTATGCAAGCGCCACGAGGCTCCTGACCCTTCTTCACAGAAGCCTCGTGTGTGGAAATCATTGGGTGCAGATTTTACGCAGGGCGACGCGATTGAAGTAAAGATGATGATGATGATATCCTCAGCACATGGCTCGTACCCACTCCGGGGGATTGGCCAAGAATTGGGCACCTGAACTTTTAGATACGGTTTTTGAAACTACTGTTACAGTGTAATTTAGTCATCAGAACAGACAGAATAATTTTCCTATACTGCACTTTTTATAATATAAATGTCATGCTATATCTCTAGTTGTAAAAGTATGGATTGAAGTATGAAGCACTACTTCTTTTCTTTCCCCCACCTTCTTCTTCTTTACATTCTACTGAGGAGAGTCAAACTGTTGTTCCATGCACCTAATTAGGCTTCGATACCAAACAGGTATATTAGCGCTTGCTACAGCTATACCCAACATCTATACAGTTACAGCTATACTACAGCAAGTACCCAATGTCCCATGCCCATATTATTTTTTTTTTCAGAATGACGTTACTTGATCTTGTGCGAAAAGTTGTCATTTGTGTCTGAGAAATTAGATGAAGGGCGCTAGTAAACGTCGTTTGAATACTGGTGACAGGCGTGTAAAAAATTTGTTCTTCGAAAATCCACAACGTTGAGGAAGTTCCATAAGCTGGAAAAATTGTCGCCCGTAACCGAGCATAGCACGAAGGTACACGAAAGAAACCAAGAACGGGTTTCTCAGAGAGAAAGATTCGCTGTTGAAGAAAAAAAAAATTCGTGCAGGTCCGCGGGGGTCGAACCTGGGACCATCGGCTTTGCTAGGTGGTCGTTCTACCGTCTTATAGCTTGGCAGGAGGCTAGCAGATATGGCAGCGTCACGCCGAATCAATCGACAACTCGCCGAAGAACAGGAACACGGAACAAGCTTTTTCTTGAACTGCGAAGCTCTGTCTTTTTCGGGTAAACAGCGATTTCTCAGGTGGACATATGACAATCTTCCCTCTTCGTAAAACTTTCTCCGCGTTGCTTATTTCCGCAGAGCTGATTTTATTCATTCATGGTTCAAGCAAATCTGGATAAGGCCAACCAACAGCTTTCAGAACGGTCGCTCTGCCATCCGAGCTCAGTGCAAAAAAAAAATAATAATAATAATAATAATAATTTGGGATCTAGCGTGCCAAAAACACGATCTGATTATCAGGCACACCGTAACTGGGGGACTCCGGATTGATTTTGCCCCACCTGGGGCTCTGTAACGTGCCCCAAAATCTATACAAGTACGCGAGCATTTTTTGTATTTCGCACCCATCGAAATGCGGCCGCAGCTGCTGGGAAGCGAGCCCGTGACCTCGTGCTATGTCCTGACGAGGACATGCCATCCTAGTCCTTATTTATGATCCTTCTCGCCACGTTTGTTTTGTGCCTCCTGCGTCACTTCAAGCTATAGTCGGCATTTCGCGTCACGTACGTAATACAGTCGAACCCGGATATAGCGAACCCACATATAACGAATTATTGTGTATAACGAACAGCGGTAAAATCTCCTTGAATGTTGTTGTATACAATATTAATTTTATATATCGAAATACCTATATATATCGAACTTTTTTGTGATCCCCTTCTGATTCGACACATCCGGGTTGGACTGTAGAAGCGTTTTCAGCCATTGAGTTTTCTATAGAAATTAGAGGGAGCGCTAGCGCTGGCGTCTACGGAAGCTGGGAGCGTGGGCGGTCGGGCTGCTAAGCACGAGGTCACGGGATCAAATCCCAACCACGGCGGCCCGCGTTTCGAAGGGGGCGAAATGCAGAAAACACCCGTGTTCTTAGATTTAGGTGCACGTTAAAGAACCCCCAGGTGGTCCAAGTTATTCCGGAGTCCCCCACTACGGCGTGCCTCGTAATCAGATCGTGTGTTTGGCCCGTAAAACTCAACAATTTAACTTTTTGTTCTTAATTAATCGCGTCACAAGAGCGTCTCAAGCCGTAACAACGAAGAATTAGACAAATCCGTGCGTTACAAAACCATCGCATCCCCACGGTGCAGCCGAACGGTCTTAGCGTCGGGGTTCCTCCTAGTCAATATTTTTTTACGGGAAAACTCCATGCTTTCGGCCAATTTGTCTTACGCTCTCCTCCTCCCTCAATTACGCAATAAGCCCTCCCACGTCGCCTTAACCTATACTATATATCGTCGTAGCAGTTCGGGTTACCCTCGGCCATCAGCTTCGGAGCTAGCTCACGCAATGCGCGCCTCGGGTAACCCCCCCTCTGAACCCTTCATTGCCGGGGAATCGGTTCTATCGGCAATTTGTAACCGCATCGTGGAGCGAGATAACGCGCAATACAGCTCCCGCGCGCCGAAGGCGCGCGCTATAGACGCGATACGCCCGCTTCATTATCAATTCCGCGGCGGCGGCTCTCATCCGTGCCACGTCCGGCCTGGTAGAAGAAAAAAAAAAAAAAATCGCGCGCACTCGTATGTATTGGAAGGAAGGAAATGGTGGAGGGGAAAGAGGGGGGGGGGTCGAATTGTATGCTTCCCACGTGCCTTACCCCTCCGCGTAGCGTATAAAGGCGTGGTCGTTTTATTCGGCCGGTCGGCGGCGGCGGACGAACAATTAAAACGCCCCGAACGATAAATGTGGAGGCCTTCGTCTTCTTGTTCTTCTTCTTATATACCGCTACTACCGCCATATACTACTTGCGGCTGCGCGAAAGGCAAGACGGCGCGGAACGCCCGACATATACTACGTGTGGGTTTGCGTCAGAGCCACCGCGCGTGCGCACATGCACAGAAAAAAAAAGAGAAATATACCACCACGCATTTCGTGCAAGCGGCAACGGAGAACCAACCAACCGCACGTATTGCTCGAGCTAGAAGACGTATAGCCGCCAGGCACCCGACCGCGCCGGCTCCAATTTACGCGAGGCGTTGAGCTATATCCCCTCGCACCCATGGACCGCTGCTGGCTCAGTGGCTATATCGGCTACACGGCGTATCTGCAGCTAAGCGCGAGGTCGCGGGTTCGACATCCTGCGGCGGCCTCGTTTGGCCAATAAAGGCGAAAAGTACTAAAAAATTCAGAGCCCTCTCACTACTGTGAAGATCGAAGCCAGCGAAGCTGTGAATATGGTGGGTATGCTATAGTGAACATTGCTATAGCGAATTTACATATGACCATTATTGACTATATTGAATTGATATTGATTGAATTGATATTTAGCAGAAGGTGACGAGGGCGCTACTGAAGTTCCTCCGGTCAAGCGACCTGTTTGAACGACTGTTACGCTCCTGAGTTCCTTTGTGTGTGTGTGTGTGTGTGTGTGTGTGTGTGTGTGTGTTTTTTTTCTTTTTTTTAATCTCCCTCGCTAAGTGTGTGCATTTTTCTTTATCTTTTTGTCTCCCCTTCCCCAGTGTTGGGTAGCAAACTGCATATCTACCTTCCGGTTAACCTCCCTCCCTTTCGCATCTCATTTATCTCTCTCTCTCTTTTCGCCATGTTCGTCAAAGAGCAAGGACACCGGCGTATTGTTTTCGCCCGGCGCGATGGCCAAGTAGTGCGTCTGCTGCCGAGGAGGCGAGCGCCATCTGGATGGTGTTTTTGCAAGGAATACCGCGGCGCGCCGCTGTATGAATTGTAGAAATGCTGAAAAAGGGGTTTGCGTTCGAGTTTCGGCGTAAGAGAATTAGGTTCTCTCGTATGTTCAAATTAGAATCCGACGCTATCACTTCTGTAGGTTGTGGTTAAGTCGTATACTTTACGATTTTTGTGATGGATTTTACTTTGAGAAATTCAATTTGGTTCACTAACGCCTTGCGCCACGCGGAGGGCATGCATGGTCGGGGTGGTTCGGGATGATTATTTCCACCAACGACACCGGCGCGCCCGCCCTCTCCGACGTCGATGCCGCATTTTCTGCGACACGGGGACCTTAATGCTATCGCGTTAAAATGGAGCTGAGCACGCCATGCAAAGCGTAGGGTGGATAACCGGTGGTCGATTAGGGTTACAGAATGGGTGCCAAGAGAAGGGAAGCGCAGTCGATGACGGCAGAAAACTAGCTGGGGTGATGATGAAATTAGGAAATTTGCAGGTGGAAATTGGAATCAGCTAGCTCAAGGCAGGGGTAATTGGAGATCGCAGGGAGAGGCCTTCGTCCTGCAGTGGACCCAAAATAGGCTGATGATGATTATGATGATGATGATGATGATGATGAAACGATAGCAGTGAATCTGCGCTGGTCCACTTGTGTTAAAAGGGGCGTGGTGGGTATAGAACCCCCTCCGTGAAGTCTATTAGCCCCGGTTTCACGGCAATTCATAACCAAGCATTAGCAAGAGTATGGATATCATCAGAGTCCACCATTGAGGCGGAAGAGATTCCGAAAAAAGAAAGCTAAAAAAAGAAAACTTTTCGCCGACAGCAGTTTCGAGGGCGAGGCGACGCGCTGTGAGATTCGATATATAGTTTTGTAACAGGTCACGTGCGTGCGCTCGCTACATCATCGGACCTGTCTATACGCCTCATCGCCCGCAACGCAAGCCAGTCCTTGTCGCCACTGGCGCTGCGCCCACTTAGCGCCTGAATATTGCGCGTAGAAAAATAGTGCCTTACACGGACGTTCGAGGACCAACCCATTTAGCACTACTGCATCGTTTGTATACGAAAAGCAACACGCCAAAAAAGAAAAGTCCAATCTTACGAAAGCTATATGAAAATCGCGAACTGCCGCTTCCCCTCAAGAAGAGAAGAATGATAAGATCAATTGAAAAAATAAGTAGAACAAAAAGAACAATCTTGAATGGAACGCCCTCAGAGCAACACGACGCGTTATATAGTATATAATGGCGGAAGCACGAAACACCGGTTTTTTAGCTGAGCGCGCGAAGGGTCGATAACGAACTTTTTTTCTATAGAGATCGCGAGACATATTACGCGCGCGTATGCGCGCGTACAAACGCGAGCAACTAACGACAAAGAACGGCGACACTCCGTGAATTAACGAAGGTATATACGCGGAGAGGAAGGAACCAGTTTTCCGCGCAAAATGCTAGGAGCGGCATGCCACAGGGCGTGCCAGATTCACCGGGCCGCGGTATGCCGCAACTCTAGGCCGGTGAGAAAAAAAAAAAAAAAAACAACATCGCGAAAACAAGTAAACGTGGACCTTCTAGAAGACGCCCAGGAGAAATTAAAGAGAACGCTCACGTTCCTGATTGTTCTCGGCGTTCTTTCTTTCTTCTTTTTTTCTATTTTTTTTTTTTTAGTGGCGCCTTACACCGGCATACGCCCCTACAGCAGGTCGCCGAACCGGTATAGAAAACAAAAAAACGACCAAAGAAACAAGAACACCCGAGAGAGAGAGAGAGAGAGAGAGAACCGCTTTACCAGCTGCCGAACGAACCAAGTGAATGAAGAGAGAGATTCGTCCGTAACCAGCGACAACCAGCAGCCTATACGGTAAGCGGCAGCGCCGGGCAGCCGCTGCAACTCTACCAACGCGAGCTGACCGCTCGGCAGCAGCAACAACAGCACAGCAGCAGCAACAACGCAGCAACAGCAGCAGCAACGACCAGCAACAACAACAACAACACCGACGTCTACGACATATGCGAAGCTAAGGAACTCACGGCCATAAGAAAAAAAAATAATAATGGAGCGAAGAAGGCAAAGAGAGAGAAACGAGTTGTGGTACGGAATATGCGGCCGCCGCCGTCGCTTCATTAATTTAAGAACCGGGGAGGGCTGATTGGAATGAGTAAAGAGGATCGTCGCACCAATTTATTCCCCATAGCGGTCACGGCGCGCCCGCCAAGGAACTACCCATATAAGACGTTGCTCGAAGGTCTGGCTTCCATTCCACTTCCCCGGAGTATCTCTCTCTCACTCTCTCTCTCTTTTTTCCCCGCCTCGTCGTCTTACTTTACTACTTCGTAGTTCGTGGCGGCTACAGCGCCGTGGCCAGCCGAGACGGCAACGGTGGCTTACCGCACCGCGCACGGCAGGTTTTCACGAACTAGCCCTCTGGCTACGTGCAAGCGCACGCACGACGTGTCCGATGTGCATACACTACACGCGTGTGTATAGAATACGCCGCGCTATGTGCGCGCAAGCCGCGCAAGCAGGTTGCATTACGCGAGTGCGAAGCGGAAGAAGCAAACCAAAAAAAGAAAAACAAAAAAGAACAAGCAAGGAAGGCGAGACTACGCCCGTGAAGCGAGAGCCACGTGACTGAAGCCCCCCCCCTATTCACGGGAGCGTCCAACAACACGTACACATACGCACGCATTACGCGTCTGCATAACGATCCTCTCTCTCTCTCTCCCTCCTTTCTACTCCGCCTCCTCCTCCTCCTCCTCCTCTGCGAGGAGAATAAGGTGGACAGAACGCGCGGCGAGGTCCGGGCGCTTAGCTGCAGGACGACAGGTTGCGCGTATTACGTAACAAGCCACGCGCAAAAACGAAAGTATGGTATACTGATAGCCACACGGCACGGAACGAGAAGAACAAAACTGCATTGGATTGCATTCGACCAGTACTGTACCAGTTCATGACCAGCAGCTTATCGCTATACTTAGAAAAGTGTACAGTCATTACGTTCTACCACTACTTACGACATAAACTCGGAGGTGAACAAACAAGGTTAAGATGCTAAGAACCGCGCAACGAGCGATGAAGCGAAAAATAATAGGCGTATATAGTATGTAGCGTTAGGAAACAGAGAGACAAACGAAGAGGGAAAGGCAGGGAGGTTAACCAAGGGCGTGCCCGGTTGGCTACCCTACACTTGGGGAGGGTGAAAGGGGAAGAATATCTTTTTTTTTTCTTTTCTCTCC